>NC_135819.1:70645573-70860573 GCF_964213995.1 Mustelus asterias
TGGGATGTACCATAATAACTATAATACAGGTGTAACAGCCCAACCCAACCCCAACAGTAACAAGTAGAACAACCCATCCCTAACCCCAACAGCAACATATGTACAGACTCGTAGTACTGGCCAGACCCTGGCTCAGTACTACCTAGTGGGAACCAACGATGGTTCACCACAAGGTGCAGTCTCGATGGGCCAAATGGCCTCTTTCTGCACTGTAGGGATTCCATGACAGTGTGGAAGTGTCAGCCCAAACCCCCTTCAGTCTAATCTTCCCCCTACAATCGGCAGCTTTTAAAAATCCCAAACCAGGCCTGAAATAGTGAAGAGATTCATGGACAGCAAACACGGTGAAACAAATCTATCCATCCCCTTGTTATTGGCTGTTCAGAATATTTGCCACAGCTTTCACCAACTGGCTAATAAACTCCCAGGTGCCTGAATGATGAAACAATGTCCCGAGATCAACAAACAGGCTGTGTGGCCCTCGCTCTGCGAAACGCTGAGTATTTATATACAGCGCAAAACGATCAGAATAAAGCAACACTACTAACCAAATGCTGAACATTGATGAGATTCATATCTGTATCGAAAGCATTACACTCAACTGGATCCAACTTAATTATTTGATGAATAATTAATAAACATGCAGAGCTGGTGAACGCTGCAATATACACAGGCAGGGCAGCAAGACTCCGCAATGTGAAATAGGAATACAATTGCTCGTTGCCAGATAGGATGAGTAGCAGTGTCCATTCTAACTGGGTCAGGGACAAACGCAAAGCACAGGGCACTTATTGCCCAGGTAGAGAGGGAAGTATTTCAGAAGCAGCATGGATGGACCTCACGTGCAGTATAAAACATGCTCATCGGGAAAATACACTTCATGACTGGGAAAAAAAATACTTTCGTTTCTCTAGCTGGTTAGAGGGTTGTTGTTTTCCTCAGAGCAGAGACGGCTGAGGGGAGACCTGATCGAGGTGTACAACATTATGAGGGACATCATAGAATCAGAGAATCCCTACAGTGCAGAGAAGGCCATTCGGCCCATTGAGCCCGCCCCAACAACAATCCCACCCAGGCCCGATTGCCGTAACACCACGTATTTACCCTGCTAATCCCGAGACACTAAGGGGCAATTTAACATGGCTAATCTCAATAGAATAGGTAGGAAGAAACTTTTCCTCTTGGTGACACTGCGGGTGGCGCAGTGGTTAGCACTGCTGCCTCACAGCGCCGGGGACCCGGGTTCGATTCCTGGCTTGGGTCACTGTCTGTGTGGAGTTTGCACATTCTCCCCATGTCTGTGTGGATTTCCTCCGGGTGCTCTGGCTTTCTCCCACAGTCCAAAGATGTGCGGGTTAGGTCGATTGATGATGCTAAATTGACCCTAGTGTCAGGGGATTAGCAGGGTAAATATGTTAGGTTATGAGAATAGGGCCTGGGTGGGATTGTGGTCGGTGCAGACTCGATGGGCCGAATAGCCTTCTTCTGCACTGCAGGGATTCTATGATTCTCTGATTGTAGAGGAATTAATAACCAGGGGGCAAGGGACCAAGTGCTGGAAGGTGAGGGTAGAATATAATGGGTGCTCTATGGCTGGTGCAGACATGATGGGCTGAAGGGCCTCGTTCTGTGCTGTAAACGCCATGGGCAGAATTTTTCTCCCTCTCCGCGGCTTGTTTGGCAGCGATGAGAGGTGGCAGGCCATTTGATGGTGGTGGGATCTTATGGTTCTGTCGTTGTCAATGGGGTTTCCCGTTGAACCCACCCCTCACCACCGGGAAACCCGCGATGGGGGTGCGCCATTGGCAGGACTGTAAGATCCTGTCAGTGTGAATAGCAGTGGGATTTCCACGTATGACCCCACAGCACCTTTCATGACCTCAGGATGATCAGAAGTGCTGAGTCCAAGTGCTAAGAAAAAATCAGCCATGACCTTATTGAATGACGGAGCAGGCTCGAGTGCCAGATGGCCTACTCCTGCTCCTAGTTCTTGATTTGATTTGATTTATTATTGTCACTTGTATTAGAATACAGTGAAAAGAATTGTTTCTTGCGTGCTATACAGACAAAACATACCGTTCACAGAGAAGGAAACGAGAGAGTGGAGAGTGTAGTGTTACAGTCATAGCTAGGGTGTAAAAAAAGATCAACTTAATGCAAGGTAGGTCCATTCAAAAGTCTGACAGTAGCAGGGAAGAAGCTGTTCTTGAGTTGGTTGGTATGTGACTTCAGACTTTTGTATCTTTTTCTTCAAGGATGAAGGTGGAAGAGAGAATGTCCGGGGTCGTGGGGTCCTTAATTATGCTGGCTGCTTTGCCAAGGCAGCGGGAAGTGTAGACAGAGTCAATGGATGGGAGGCTGGTTTGCATGATGGATTGGGCTACATTCACGACCTTTTGTAGTTCCTTGTGGTCTTGGGCAGGGCAGAAGCCATACCAAGCTGTGATACAACCAGAAAGAATGCTTTCTATGGTGCATCTGTAAAAGTTGGTGACAGTTGTAGCTGACATGCCAAGTTGCCTTAGTCTTCTGAGAAAGTAGAGGCATTGGTGGGCTTTCTTAACTGTAGTGTCGGCATGGGGGGACCAGGAAGAGTTGTTGATGATCTGGACGCCTAAAAACGTGAAGCTCTCGACCCTTTCTACTTTGTCTTATATTCTGATGTTCTTGTGGAAAGGTTCGTTGACCTTGGGTGGGATTTTACGGTTTCGGGACAAGCAGTCCCCTTCTTACTTCTTTGTTCCTTCGCCTGTGTTATAACAACAGAAGTATTACAGCCTGTAAGACTTAATGTGGTATTTCACTGCTAATATGGAGCAACGTTTAAATTGGACTGTTCTTTAAAAGCCATGTAGTCAGTAAGCCAAATACCTCATAAACCCACAGCTGCAAAAAGATCTTCAAAGTTTAAAACTACAGCTGGAGACTGTCAGATGATAATGGTCTATTTAACACATTCCTTCTTGAAAGCTTGCATTAGTCCAATCATTTGACAGCTTTATCAGTAATCGCTAACTTGGCATCATGCTCCGTATTAACCACTTTTACTCAGAATGAGATGCTTCCTTGCGTCAGTCCTGAACTTGAGTTGATTTATTATTGTCACATGTATTGGGTTACAGTGAAAAGTATTGTTTCTTGCGCGCTATACAGATAAAGCATACCGTTCACAGAGAAGGAAATGAGAGAGTGCAGAACGTAGTGTTACAGTCATATCTAGGGTGCAGAGAAAGATCAGCTTAATATAAGGTAGGTCCATTCAAAAGTCTGACAGCAACAGGGAAGAAGCTGTTCTTGAGTCGGTCGGTACGTGACTTCAGACTTTCGAATCTTTTTACCGACGGAAGAAGGTGGAAGAGAGAATATCTGGGGTGCGTGGCGTCCTTAATTATGCTGGCTGCTTTGTTAAGGCAGACAGAAGTGTAGACAGAGTCAATGGACTAGAGGCTGGTTTGCGTGATGGCAAACTAGCAAAACTTGAGTTTTGCCAGTTTGTATCTATTGTCTTAAAAGCAAAATACTGCGGATGCTGGAAATCTGAAATAAAAGCCGAGAATGCAGGAAACATTCAGCAAGTCTGGCAGCATCAGCGGAGAAAGCAACGGAGTTCATGTGGGAAATCCCCCGCCATTTACCCCAGTGGGATTCTCTGGTCTCGCTTGCAGTGCACCCCCTCCCGCAGGTATCGTGGTGGCATGGGGTGACATGAATGGAAAATTCCATTGACAGCAGCAGGACCAGAGAACCCTGCCACCAGCGAACGGCCCGCCACCTTCCACCGCTGGGAAACATGCGGCTGGAAGGCCGGAGAATTCCCTCCAATATTTCAAGCCCAGAGTACTATTTCATAGAATCATAGAATCCCGACAGAGCAGGAGGAGGCCATTTGGCCCATCGGGTCTGCACCAATCACAATCCCACCCGGGCCCCATTCCCGTAATGCCAATATTTACCCTGCTAACCCCCCCTGACACCAGGGTCAATTTAGCATGGCCAATCAACCTAAACCTGAACACCTTTGGACTGTGGGAGGAAACCGGAGCACTCGGAGGAAACCTGCGCAGAGACGGGGCGAAAGTGCAAACTCCACACGGCCAGTGACCCAAAGCCGGAGTTGAACCCGGGTCCCTGGCGCTGTGAGGCAGCAGTGCCACCGTGCTGCCCACTATTCTTCAGAACAGCTCTGTAGAAAGGTCATACGGACTCAAAACTAAACAATCTGAGTCAAATTTTCCCATCTTGTCCGCCATGGGAATCGCAGCGGACAGGACACGGACCATGCAAAGGGCCCATTGACATCGGGTGGGATTTTCTGCACTTGGGGTGAGCACAGCTGGAAAATCCCACCCTCTTTCCCCACAGATGTGCCAGATCTGCTGCGTTTTTCCCAGAATTTATATTGTATCTTTCGTTAAGTTGTTGCGATTTACGGTGTTATAGTGCTCTGAATTAATCTCCGCTGTTACCTTAACCCATATAGCTCTACCCACTTTCCTCTTATTTCTTACTCACAAGGTTAGAGGCTGAGTGTTTCTAGCCTTTGCTCTGAATCCTTGATACCAGGAATGTATCTCAATGTCCAATTCCGCAACTCTACCAGGGATTTGAGTGCTTTGAAATGGAAATATGGAACTTCCATGGGGAGGGAGTGGTGGTGGTTCTTCCAATTTCCCACTGGAACTTTGACGGAAACCCCAGAGAGTTGGGGTAAACAATAACGACAACAATAAGTAGCATGAACATCGTAAGCCATCCCAATGTGCTTCACAGGAGCCTTACCCGACAGAATTTCACACCGAACCACATCAAGGAGACATGAGAAGTGGCTAAAGTTAAGTTGTAAGGAGTGTCTTAAAGGGAGAAGGAGAGAGGCAGAGGGCTTCAGGGAGTGAATTCCACAGTTTAGGATCTCGGTTGCTATTTACACCATCAGGGTTCAACAGGCAATGTACGCTGACTCCAGAATTGGATGGGATGAGTTTGAAGGCGGACACAAAAGTATTCAAGATGAACAATTATTGAATACAAGAAATGATTGCAAATGTCACGTACACCGGTAATGGATTAAGCCCTTGTCAAGAAGGATTTATAAATAGTCAAAGCTCTGGCTGTCCTTGGCTTTATTATCGACTGGAACTGAATCGTGAAACCTTGAACTAAAGCTGTTTGATCAAGTCTCAGAATTAGGAATGAATTGCCGATCTGAAAAGCAGTTTGTTCTTTAAATTTGGGGTCAGACAAGTAAACCGCTCCAGAAAAAAAATCACAAATTAAAAATACATCGCTAAAATGTTTGCACTTAGTGGAAACGTCCTCCATCGCAATTTCAGTAACGTTTTCCGTGTCGTACTTTGCTGATGACACTCCAATTGTTTTGAGTCGGGGAGGTAAATTTCAATCTTTCTCGCACGGCTGGATGGCCAGACAGAGCAGAAACTTTGCCTGGATGTCACCCCTATACTGGCCACCCACGTGGTGAAGATGGAGATTCTCCCCCAACCCAAGTCATCGACTTCAGGAAGTGTAGTGGAGAACGTGTCTACATCAACGGGGCTGAAGAGGAAATGGTCGAGGGCTTTAAGTTTCTAGGTATTCAGATCACCCAAAACCTGTCCTGGTCCCTCCATGCCGATACCTATAGTTAAGAAAGCCCACCAACATCTCTACTTTCTCAGGAGGTGAAGTAAATTCAGCGTGCCCACAACAACTCTCACCAATTTTTACAGATGCACCATAGAAAGCATTCTTTCTGGATATATCACAGCTTGGTATGGCTCCTGCTCTGCCCAAGACTGCAAGAAACTACAAAGGGTTGTGAATGTTCTCCAGTCCATCATGCAAACCAATCTCCCATCCATTGACTCTGTCTACACTTCCTGCTGCCTCAGGAAAGCAGCCAGCATAATCAAGGACCCCACGCACTGCGGACATACTCTCTTCCACCTTCTTCCGTTGGGAAAAATATACAAATGCCTGTGAACACATACCAACCGATTCAAGAACAGCTTCTTTCCTGCTGCCATCAGACTTTTGAATGGTCCTATCATACATTAAGCTGATCTTTCTCTTCACCCTCTCTGTAACTGCAGCATTGTATTCCTCATCCTATTCTTTCCTTCTCCCCTATGTACTTTATGAATGGTTTTCTTTGTCTGTATAGCACGTTCATAGAGGAGGAAACGAGAGAGTGCAGAATGTAGTGTTACAGTCATGGCTAGGGTGTGGAGAAAGATCAACTTAATGCAAGGTAAGTCCATTCAAACATCTGACAGCAGCAGGGAAGAAGCTGTTCTTGAGTCGGTTGGTATGTGACTTCAGACTTTTGTATCTTTTTCCCGAAGGAAGACGGTGGAAGAGAGAATGTCCGGGATATGTGGGGTCCTTAATTATGCTGGCTGCTTTGCAGAGGCAGCGGCAAGTGTAGACGGAGTCAATGGATGGGAGGCTGGTTATACTCCAAACATCACAAAGATACAAAGCAACCTCAATAGAAAAGGAAAGGAAGCCCATCTTTGATCTACAGCCTGAAACTTGCAAAGAATTGACAAGGTAACTGACATCCGCTCCAATGGATAGGAGAATGACATAAATAGAAGACTACACAGATTGAAGAAGAGAAGTGGGAGGATGTTTGTGCAGGGTATATCCACCAGCATGGACCAGATGGGTTAAAAGGAATTTTTCTGTGCCGTTAGACTTGATGTAAGTTGATTAGCTGGGGTCTTCTGGAGAATGGCCAAGTCAGCGACTATTCATGGCAACCATGAGTCAGTCTGCGAGCAGTGGCATCAAGGATACACTAATGTTAATAAAAAGTAGATTCAGAGACACATCAGTTCTAAAAAGTATTACTTCCACCTCATATATTTTTATTACATCTTACCCGCAATAAAGCAGCAAATTCTCTATGTCAAATAAATGTTGCGCTAGTCATTTGTTTTGATATTTATCTCAAATTTAAGTGAGTTTTCCTGTAACGCCTTTACTGCAAATGTCTCTCAGAATAATTAATTTTACCTGGAAGTGCTGGCGGCCTTGGGCTGGGAAAATAATTTTTTTGTGCTAATGTTTTGTGACTTGTGATGTATTCTCTCATCATTTATTTTTAATTACTTTCCTAATTACACCTATAATTAGTAACATCTCTCCATTTACAGCTGCCCTCGATCTTCTGGCTTCCATTTTGGAATTGGAAACCACTTCACTTAAAGTCTTTCTCTAATTGGACCAGCTTACAGCCAATGTTGGCCTTTTTTGTTCAGAGTATTTAATGTGGCTGTAGTACGTTCTGTACTGAGGTTTTATAGAGTAAATAGGTCAGTTTAAACAAAAGATTATTTGATAGAGGTGATGATGGGACAGGGCGTAGTATCAAAGAAGAATCCCAACATTTCAGAAGGAGGCTATTCAGCCCATCGAGCCTGCACCGACAACAATCCCACCCAGGCCCTATCCCTGCAACCCTATATTTACCCTGCTGATCCATCTGACACTAAGGGGCAATTTAGGGGCATGGCCAATCAACCTAACTCGCACATCTTTGGGCTGTGGGAGGAAACCGGAGCACCCGGAGGAAAACCCACGCAGACAGGGGGAGAACGTGCAAACTCCACAAAGACAGTCACCTGAGCCGGGAATCGCACCCGGGTCCCTGGCGCTGTGAGGCAGCAGTGCCAACCACGGTGCCATTCTGTTTGCAGCTGTTAGGGCTCTAGAATGAGGGGGACATAGGAATAAGATGAAATATAAGAGAGTTAGGACATTGAACAATGGAAACCTTGTTAACACGGAGGTCTGTGGAGCTATGAATCCCCTATCAGAATTGGTGATTATACCAGAGGCCACAGTAACGTTTAAGAAGAGGTCGGATAGGCAGTGAAAGGCAAGTGGAATCCAGGACTACAGAAAAGTACAGACGTTTGGGGCTGGATTTTACATTTTTCAGGGCGGGGCTGCAGAGTTGAGGGTGGTGAAGCTTGTAATAACTAAGGAAGCTGACTGGGAAGGAACAATGTTTCATTCTTAAATCAAAAGTTAACCCCGTGTTGCATATACATGAGTCTTGTCTGGAACAATAGACCACTGTGTCTGCTCAGGGGCCTGCTTTATCAAGGGCTTGGGTGATGAGTTCCACCTGGGTAGGCAATCGCCTATTACCACGGCAACTCGTATCCCATGAGTCCCACAGTACGATCAATTAGGGATTCCCCGTGTAAGTCCTGAGGGTTATCACAGAGTGGGAAGTGATCGGTCTGCTCGCTCCTGTCTCCTGTCGCATCCCTGTCACAGGGATACATGGTGGCACAGTGGTTAGCACTGCTGCCTCACAGCGCCAGGGACCCAGGTTCGATTCCCGGCTTGGGTCACTGTCTGTGTGGAGTTTGCACGTTCTCCCCGTGTCTGCGTGGGTTTCCTCCACATTCTGAAAGACGTGCTGGTAAGGTGCATTGGCCATGCTAAATTCTCCCTCAGTGTACCCAAACAGGCGTCAGAGAGTGGAAACTCGAGGATTTTCACAGTAATTTCATTGCAGTGTTAATGTAAGCCTACTTGTGACACTAATAAATAAACTTTGAACTTTGGGTGTGGATGTCCCCACCATTGACTTGCAGTGGTATAATCCAGTCCCTTAGATGAAAGCTAACTGTGTGGATGCATAAGAAACAGCAACACAGATTGCTTATTTCTGTATTGTTGTAGCTGCAGGTAACAGAGGATTAGGATTTATAATAGAACCATTCAGCATAAATCAAGGCCCACTACTCTGTCACAGTACATCTCACTGATCAGAAGACATGATGAGTGATCGAGTAGCTTTGGAAAGGATCCAGGAGAGAGCTATGAGATTTGTTCCTATCTTGAAAAGACTTGGGCTACTCGCAAAGACTAAGTTCCTGGAGCCCTATTTACTTTAGTACAGTGCAGACTTGAGTTGAGCTGACAGAGGGGTCCACCTCTCTGGTCAGTATACATATTGATTCCTTGGAACGTAGGGGAATGAGGAGTGACCTTAGCCTTCTGAGAAAGTACAGGCATTGGTGGGCTTTCTTAACTATCAGCCATGATCTGATTGAATGGCGGAGCAGGTTAGAAGGGCTGAATTGCCTACTTCTGCTCCGACGTTCCTATGTTCCTATTTACAGCACTTTGTTTGATCTGTTTCCAATGTTCACGGGGTTGAACCATTTTCCAAGGAGGAAGGGGTTAATTGTATCCCTTCTGGCCTTCGAGAGTCAGTGATTTCTCCCCTGATTATCTGCTTGTCTAGTATGTCAATGTTCAGAGTTGGAGTGCTTGTTCAGACCACTATCTCCAAAAAGCACATGCTCCCTGCAGGAAGGTGAGTTGCTTTATCTGCCACTTTCTTTGCACATACTATTCCGCCTCACTGTAACTTCAGCTTCTGGTAACAAACTGCTCCTGTGTGAGGATTACAGACTCCTCGCCATATACGGCAATCTGATATCTGATAAAGGAAACACCGTGTGCAGGAACAGATTTACCGACTGTAGGAGGGAAATAAAACAACTCGAGCCTTGGAGACTGTGTCAAACTTCAAGAAAGCTTTTATTCCACATGTATGAGGGAGAGCTGAACTCGGGCCTGAAAGCTCAGGTTGCCTGCAAATGCTCTCTACCCCGTTAGATTTGGTACAGGTTAATATACTATTTCGAGTCACAAGGGTTTGCATTAGCATATTAATTCCTCGAGTTGGATACAAAATGGCTCTTTTAATCTCATTATGCAGACTGCATTGTTCAGTACAACTTTGTTAATCAGTTTCTTGGGCAGTTCCGTTTATCCAATTATAATGTCAAAGCGTTGTATTTGCCCAACCAATTTGCACTGATGTGTTAATCATTATTCCCCTCTTCTAGATGATTGTGTTTTATGGAAGGCTATACCCTCCTTAGACTATATGGAGCCTGGCTATCTTAATGACGGTTCTCCCAACGTCGTGATATTTCCAGCAATCTCCTGCACATCAGAAGTTAATAGCATGCATTAATCATTATCTGTTGGCAGAGCAGGCCTCGAGCTGCCTAATTTAACCCTTTCCTTCCCTCTGGTGAGGTTTGGCTCTCTGGGCTTGCTCTATGTAGCCCTGCATGTATTATACTGAAATTAAATAAAATATGAACAGACATATAAATTAAAATATAAAAGACACCATCCCCAATTTGCTCTACAACACCTACAAAATCTCTAACCACCGACCGGTTATTTTTAAAAAAGCAATTAAATGATTATAGAAACGTAGAAACATAGAAAATCTACAGCACAAAACAGGCCCTTCGGCCCCACAAGTTGTGCCGAACATATCCCTACCTTTAAGGCCTACCTATAACCCTCCATCCTATTAAGTCCCATGTACTCATCCAGGAGTCTCTTAAAAGACCCAATTGAGTTTGCCTCCACCACCACTGACGGCAGCCGATTCCACTCGCCCACCACCCTCTGTGTGAAAAACTTCCCCCTAACATTTCCCCTGTACCTACCCCCCAGCACCTTAAACCTGTGTCCTCTCATAGCAGCCATTTCCACCCTAGGAAAAAGCCTCTGAGAGTCCACCCGATCTATGCCTCTCAACATCTTATATACCTCTATTAGGTCTCCTCTCATCCTACGTCTCTCCAAGGAGAAAAGACCGAGCTCCCTCAGCCTATCCTCTTAAGGCATGCCACTCAATCCAGGCAACATCCTTGTAAATCTCCTCTGCGCCCTTTCAATTATCTGAGAAGAATGCCCCACTTTGCCTCCTGGCTGTATCGATTGCCCTCCATGCACCCTTACCCTTTGCAACTCTCCTGATTAAACTCGAAGTCCAATTCATTAGTGAAAGAAAATGCAGTAATGTGTTATCTTAAAGGGACACTCTCTTTGTGAAACAATTTTCAGGAGGTGTTACTTGCTTGAGAAGTTGGGGTAGCGGGTTTTCGATTTTGTTGCAGTCATGTTGCCCAGATGGAGAGCAGGAGTCAGTCGTGGCTCGGTTCTTCCGTCTCTTGAGTCAGTTGGCTGCAAGTCCCACTCCAGGCACTTGAGCACAAAGTCTAGGCTGACGCCTCAGTGCAGTCCTGAGGGAGTGCAACAGTGTTACAGATACGGGGGTCAGGTTAGCTCAGTTGGCTGGATGGCTGGTTCGTGATGTAAAGCGATGCCAACAGTGCAGGGATGAATTCCCGTATGGTCTGAGGTTGTCCATGAAGGCTCTGCCTTCTCAACCTTGTCCCTTGCTTGAGGCGTGGTGACCCACAGGTTAAATCACCATCACCTCCCCCTTTGAGGGGGAAAGCATCCTGTCGTCATCTGGGGCTATGGTGACCTTAACCTTTTACTGCCTTTCAGATGAGATGCTAAATTAAGGTCGTGATGACCTTCACATGTGGATGTAAAGGATCCCTTGGTGCTATTTGAACAAAGAGCAGTGTCTGCAGTGTCCTGGCAAATCTTCGGCCAATCCTTATCTGGCATTGCTGAGGGACATTGCTATGTGCTGCCACATTTCCTACATTACAACAATGTCTATGCTTCGAAAGTACTTAATTGGCTGAAAAGCGTTTGGAACATCCTGAGGCCATGAAAGGCGCTATCTAAACGTAAGTTTAAAGAAGCAGCAAAAGGTTGCCCAATACCTTCTCCTGAAGGTGATTCCCCTTTATAATAAGCTCAGTCATAAACCAGCTTTGCTTCACCTTCTCCTTCAACAACAACAACGTGTATTTATATGGTGCCTTTTACAACAGCTCATGGTGCTTCACAGGGCCAGTACATGACACTAAGGATGGGATTTCCAGCCCCAACACCTACAGGCATCATCGCTGGCGGGACAGGAAAATTTGGAGGGCCGTTGACTTTTAATGATTCTCCAAATCTTCCCATTGTGGTAGAGTGGGTCCTTTAAGAGGGCAGTCCCTGAGGGCCACGTGATCAAGCCGTACCCAATGGAGAGGCAGCGTGGGAAGCCGAGCCAATCGGGCATGAGGGGGCATGTGCTAGGTTGGGGAGGAACCTCAGTTGGAGCTAACGAGGAGAAGAGAGTCGACATGTATTGCAATTCTGTTGGACCTTTGTTTGTATATATATAAATATCACTGGCAATAAACCCTTTATAACTCGTAGTCAGAATGAGTCACCCCCTTTGAAGTTATTACATTTATCCTACCTGTAACGATGCTCGCTGGTGGTGGGGTTGGAAAATCTCGGCCTAAGCCTCACATAAGGCCCAGCTGGTGAGAAGCTTGGTCAAAGAGACTGCTTGTAAGGAGCATTTAAAACGAGGTGACAGAAAGAGAGAGACAGCGAGGATTCGGGAGAGGATTGCAGCTCTTTGGATCCAGCCCGCCATTGGTGGAGTGATTAAAATCAGAGATATTCCCAGAATCGGAGGCGCGCAGATGTCTCCGTGAGTTGTGGGACAAGAGGCAACTGCAGAGCTGGGAAGGGGCGAGGGATTTGAAAACAAGGATGAGAGTGTTAACATCAAGGTGTTGCTAGACCAGGAGCCAAGGGGCCAACGCACTCAGTGGATGGATGAATTGGACTTGGTGTGAGTTAGGATATTGGCAAGTGCTGAATCCTGCAGCTGCCTCTTTTCAGTACTTAATACACCGAAGGTTTGTGTGAGCATAGAATCCATGCAGTGCAGAGGAGGCCATTCGGCCCATCGAGTCTTCGCTGACTTTCTAGAAGCGCATCTTAGGCCAACTCTCCCACCCTATCCCCATAACCCTGTGCATCTACCATGACTAATCCACCTAACCTACAACCTTTGGGGGCAAATTCACCACGGCCCATCCCCCTGACCCGCACATCTTTGGAAACCAGAGCACCCAGAGAAAACCCACACAGACATGGGGAGAACATACAAACTCCACACAGACAGGCTGGAATCGAACCTGGATCGCTGGTGCTGCGAGGCAGCAGTGCTAACCACTGTGCCACCGTGCCGTGCGCGCAACCTCAGAGACCAAGTGTCGGCAGGTTACTTAAACGTTTACAGCTCCATCATTGAAACAGCTGCTGGAATCCCTCCCTCTCAATCCCCTTATCATGTCATCCATAGGGAGCATCCTGAAGGAGGACTTGTGATTAACTGTGTTAATAAAAATATAATTAAAGTACTTTGATGGCCTACAGCAGACATCAGGAGCATGCTCTGATTGCGCTTTTGTTATCTCTATCAGTCTGAAGGCTTCATCTCAAATCTTTCTCACTGCCCATCATGTTTTTTTCTCTGTCACACTGTGGCTGTCTCTGACTATTTTTAGCTTTCCGAACCCGTCTCACTGTCATTCACTCAGTGCACGCAATTTTATTTTACGGCTTATATCCTGAGGACACTTTTCAGCATGTGTGAGTTGGTCCAGTGTTGGTTTCAGGCACTTGCCAGGGATGCCATGGATCAAAGGACCAACATGGCGGCAGCCATATTGGCGGAGCTTGACATGACAACGCCCACAGAAAATAGTGCAGGTTTCCCTGAGAAAAACAGGGAAAATTCCCATTCACAGCATTGAAAGTGTAAATGGAGTTTACATTATTTTATTGCAGAATTATATACATGAGGGGAACGGACGCTGAGAGGCAGAGAAATCTCTGCCTTTTTCCCTCACTGTTACATTGGTATTATTTCCATTGTGCTTTCCTTCTATCTGCGTATATCGTCTTCTGTCTTTTGGGCTCTTTACAAAAAGGAATACCAAAATACTGTCTTCCCTCTCTCTTGTACCCTAGCAGCCAAACTCTCATCATGGATATGACAACAATCTCCAAGTAGAATAACCTCAGTCATTCAGAATACTGGAACAAAGAAAGAAAGTGAGAGACAGTGAAAGAGACACAAAGAGAGAGAGAGAGAGATGAACAGAAAGAGAGAGACAAAGAGAGATGGATAGCGAACAGAATGAGTGAGAGACTGAGAGTGATAGAGAGACAGAGAGACACAGTAAGAGGGACAGAGACAGAGAGAAAAAGAGACAAAGAACAGCAGGGAGAGAGACAATGATAGATAGAGACGGAGGGGAAGTGTGAGATCAGAGAGTGAGAGGTTGTTCCTGCAGTAAAACAAACAAGGCAATTGTTTTTGCAGCAATTCGACCTGGGTTCAAGTCCCACTGCGGCAATTGGTGCAAATTACATTAGATTTTTAAAAATCTGGAATTCAGAATCTACTGATGACCATGAAACCATTGTCCATTGTCGGAAAAAAAACTGCTTCACTAATGACCTTAAAGGAAGGAAATCTGCCATCCTTGCCTGGTCTGGCCTACATGCGACACCGGAGCCGCAGCAATGTGGTTGACTCTCAATTGCCCTCGGGCAACTAGGGATGGGCAATAAATGCTGGCCAGCCAGCGACGCCCATGTCCCACAAATAAATATTTTTAAAAATCCAAACATCTAAAAAAAAAGGGGGCAGGTCAATATTTGCTGCATTTTACACATTAAACTGGGGATCGAAAGTTACCGGACAAGTTATCTCGGTAACCCAATGTCCGATAGAAGTGATAACCTGTTGGCAAAGCCGTATAGGTTAAATTACCACATTACAATTATGATTCCTTCTCGTGAAACCCTCAAGTATGGATTTTCCGAATGCTTTGCCCCCAGGAGTGCCACCCTGCCCGCCAGGAGCCCTTCATGGATGAGAGGGGTGTGGAGGGATATGGTCCAAGTGCAGGTCAGTGGGACTAGGCAAAAAATGGTTTGGCACAGACAAGAAGGGCCAAAAGGCCTGTTTCTGAGCTGTAATTTTTTATGGTTCTATGGTTCTAAGGTTCAGTAACACCACACTAGGGTGTAGAGAAAGAACAGCCTAATATAACGTCGGCCCATAACACTATTAGAGAATTTAAAATAATTAGAATTCAGTTTAAGAGCCTCGAACGAGAGTAAAAGATAGAATTAAAGGGTATGCTGGTGACAGCTCGCAAGAAGTCGCCATGCTCCGATGCCATCTTGTAATGCAGGAAACACGGCAGCCAAGTGTGCACTGTATGCTCCCACAAACAGCAAAGGGAAATTAGTAGATCATCTGATTTGGCATTGTTGGTTGAGGGATAAATACTGACCCAGATACCTGGACACCTCATCATAGAATAGAATCATAGAATCCCTACAGTGCAGAAGGAGGTCATTTGGCCCATCGAGTCTGCACCAACCACAATCCCACCCATAACCCCACATATTTACCCACTAGGGTCAATTCACCATTGGCCAATCAACCTAATCCGCATATCTTTGGAGAGTGGGAGGAAACCGCAGCACTCAGAGGAAACCCATGCAGACACGGGGAGAACATCCAAACTCCACACTGACAGTGACCCGAGGCCGGAATCGAATTTGGGTCCTTGGCGTTGTGAAATAGCAGCACTAACCACTGTGCCGCTGTGTTCTTCTTTGAATAAATATCATGATATCTATTACATCCAACTGGGATGACACACAGAACCTTGGTTTGATGTTTCGTCCAAAAGACTGTGTAAATTTGCACTGGGAGTGTCGGCCTGGATTTTCTGCTCAACTCCCTGAGATTTGAACATACCAATTCCCATTTCAGGAACAAGGGCATTGAGGCACAACTGAAAGAACCGGGAGGGTCGATGGAAGGGAGGCATGAAAGAGCTGGAAACTTTCAACTGCACAGCAAGAGTTCATCTCTGTGCCACCGGTTGGCCAAGTGAACCCGTCCAAGTTTTTCTTAAATGTTAAAAGTGACCCCGCATTTACCACTTTATCCGGCAGCTCATTCCACACTCCCACCACTCTCTGCGTGAAGAAGCCCCCCTAATATTCCCTTTAAACTGTTCTCCTTTCACACTTAACCCATGCCCTTTGGTTTTTTTCTCCCCCAGCCTCAGCGGAAAAAGCCTGCTTGCATTCACTCTATCTATACCCATCAAAATCTTATACACCTCTATCAAATCTCCCCTCAATCTTCTACGCTCCAGGGAATAAAGTCCCAACCTATTCAATCTCTCTCTGTAACTCAGCTTCTCAAGTCCCAGCAACATCCTTGTGAACCTTCTCTGCACTCTTTCAACCTTATTTACATCCTTCCTGTAACTAGGTGACCAAAACTGTACACAATACTCCAAATTCGGCCTCACCAATGCCTTATATAACCTTACCATAACACTCCAACTTTTATACTCGATACTCCGATTTATAAAGGCCAATGTACCAAAGGCACTCTTTACTACCCTATCCACCTGTGACGTCACTTTTAGGGAATTCTGTACCTGTATTCCCAGATCCCTCTGTTCAACTGCACTCTTCAGAGTCCTACCATTTACCCTGTACGTTCTGCTTTGGTTTGTCCTTCCAATGTGCAATATCTCACGCTTGTCTACGTTAAATTCCATTTGCCATTTTTCTAGTTGGTCCAAATCCCTCTGCAAGCTTTGAAAACCTTCCTCACTGTCCACTACACCTCCAATCTTTGTATCATCAGCAACCTTGCTGATCCAATTGACCACATTATCATCCAGATCATTGATATAGATGACAAACAACAATGGACCCAACACCGATCCCTGCGGCACACCACTAGTCATAGGCTCCACTCAGAGAAGCAATCCTCCACAACCACTCTCTGGCTTCTTCCATTGATGTGGAGATGCCGGCGCCGTCAGGTGAAGAAGGGGCTTGGAGCTCCGAAAGCTTGTGTGGCTTTTGCTACCAAATAAACCTGTTGGACTTTAACCTGGTGTTGTTAAACTTCTTACTGTGTTCTTCCATTGAGCCAGTGTCTAATCCAATTTACTACCTCCCCATGTATACCTAGCGACTGAACCTTCCTAACTAACCTCCCATGAGGGACCTTGTCAAAGGCCTTGCTGAAATCCAGGTAGACAACATCCACCGCCTTCCCTTCATCCACTTTCCTGGTAACCTCCTCGAAAAACTCTAATAGATTGGTCAAACATGACCTCCCACGCACAAAGCCATGTTGACTCTCCCTAATAAGTCCCTGTCTATCCAAATATTTGTAGATCCTACCCCTTATCACACCTTCCAATAACTTGCCCACCACCGACGTCAAACTTACTGGCCTATAATTTCCCGGATTTCTTTTGGAACCTTTTTTAAACTACGGAACAACATGAGCCACCCTCCAATCATCCGGCACCTCCCCCGTGAATACTGACATTTTAAATATGTCTGCCAGGGCCCCTGCAAGTTCAACACTAGCTTGTGAACCTTTAAGAATTTTTTTTAGATCATGTTCTCTGCAGTTTGTAAGCCAACCTTGTGTTTTTGTTGTGGCAGCTGCTGCCTGCTTAGATGTCCTTTTATTGCTGCTTAAATGATTTAAATTGCGTTTTGTTTATTGAAGTGCTGAGAGAAGATTGATTGACAGGTCAAAGTCAAGCGATTCCTCCACATAGGAATCCAAGGATTCACTTTCAGTTTTGGTTAAAAGATGTTTTATTTTGGGCTGGATGCAGTGTTCTGTCTCTCTCTCTCTCTTGTGTTTTGGGAAGCTGTCCTGACTTCAAGCTTGTCTGTCTGTGTGTGTGTGTGTGTGTGTGTGTGTGTGTGTGTGTGTGAAGAAAGCTTCAGAATCCAACCAAAGGACTGAGTTCCAGCATCACGTGAGCATTCGTATTTTCTGTGCTAAATCTGTGGTAGGTGGGATTTGTTTGGTTGGAACAGTATTTAGCTGTTAAGGTTCAGACAATGTTTGTAATTGGTAAAAATTATTAATTTTCTTTCTATATGTTAACTGTATTCTTAAATAAACTTTGTTTGATAAAAGCTCCCTAGTGGGTCATTTGATTCATACCTGAGGTGAAACATATCATGCTCACCCGAGCCAAATTCAAAGTGCAAAATTTATGGTCCAGGCTGACTTTATAATATACCTTGGAGTTTCTGACCTGGATTATAGCACCTAAAAAAAAGTAAAAAGTTTATTTATTAGTCACAAGTAGACTTCCATTCACACTGTAATGAAGTTACTGTGAAAATCTCCTAGTCGCCACATTCCGACGCCTGTTCGGGCTACACTGAGGGAGAATTTAACATGGCCAATGCATCTAATCAGCACATCTTTGGACTGTGGGAGGAAACTGGAGCACCCGAAGGAAACCCATGCAGACATAGGGAGAACATACAAACTCCACACAGACAGTGACCCAAGCCAGGAATTGAACCCAGGTCCCTGGTGCTGTGAGGCAGCAGTGCTAACCATTGTGCCACCATGCCACCCCTAGCTATGACTGTGACAATACATTCTGCACCCTCTCCTTTCCTTCTCTCCTATGTACTTTATGAATGGTATGTTTTGGCTGTATAGCGTGCAAGAAACAATACTTTTCACTGTATACCAACACATGGGACAATAATCAATCAAATCAAATCAAATTATGAAAGTACAGACATTTCAAAAAGTATTTTATTTGCTGTAAAGTGCTTTATGATGTCACGAATGGCAACATTACAAACTTAAGTCTTTTTTCATTATATGTTTTAAGAGTCTGAAGAATATCGGAGAGGATTATGATGAGGTAAGGTCACTGTACAACCCATCAGAGACAGGCTGTTAGTGAATTATAAAGACAGGAATTCCTGTAGTATTTGGCAGAATGGCTATCTCTGTATCCGAGGACCGACCTCTGCACCTCTCCGGGTCAGGTCCGGATGGAATTCTGACCCCAGATAGACACAAATTGAACGCCTCGTTAAGCCACAAGGAAAAGCACAATCTCCCCGAGGATCACGAGGCAGAAACTTGTCACCAGTCATCAAGTCACCACACGCTGAGCACATCATCTCACTAATACCTTCTGTACGCACCACTGCGTCAGCCTGTTCCGTGGTAAATATGCTTCAACATATTACACCGAGACGTATCCATTCCACTGTCATTGCTTCCTGTGTTTGTACAGCAAGGAACTCATTAATATAATTTCCACCTGCCTGGAATTATAATTAACCCTGACTTTTCCAGAACCTGCAGGGATTAACTCGTGTCTATCTAACAATGCTTGTGGCTGGTGTGACATATTCCTACTGTCAATAGCACTCAATAGCACTGTTGGTACGGAGCTGGAATTAAAAATAGGTTGGAGAAAACGTATAAAATTGTCACTTATCAACACTTGCTCGTCATTGATCTGAAGGCCATCCTCAAGGGGAATGTCTTCGCCTTGTGTCGGCAGAGAAGGAGCCACTTCACTTGGACTCCTACCCACCCGTAGCCCTCTCCATTCAGCTCACTGATGGATCGACATTGCAGCTGGGAGAGTGTGATAACCCCCCATGAGGTCCATGGGGAATCACTGATTGATCTTCATGTGTGGCTCGTTGAGTGTGAGTTCCCCTGGTAACAGGCTGTGGCCTGCCCAGCTGGAACTCATTACCTGAGGTTTTTGTAAGGCAGACCCAGGACTAGGCCTGCTGAACTGTAGTCCCAGGCAGGGACGAGTGTGTGTACACCATGGCAGTGGTTTCACTTCGTATTCTGTAATAAACTGTATTCCTTTCCAGTTGGGCTTCTTGAGTCATTACAGAGAGCAAATACTCGTTTGCTGTCTGCGAGAAGGGTAGGAACTTGGTGCTTAATGCAGTTAGTCGCGAGGCTTCTGCTAGGACTCTACACTCAAGAAGCTCAACACCAAGACAAAGCAACCCATTTGATTGCTACCCCTTCCACAAGCATTCAATCCCTCCACCATCAATGGACAGGAGCAGCCATGTGTACTATCTACAAAATGCACTTCAGAAACTCACTAAGGCTCCTTAGGCAACACCTCCCAAACCCATGACCGCTACCATCTAGAAGGACAAGAGCAGTAGATATATGGGAACACCATCACCTGAAAGTTCGACTCCAAGTCACTTGCCATCCTGACTTGGAAATATATCGGTTGTTCTTTCACTGTCGCTAGGTCAAAACTCTGGAACTCCTTCCCTAACAGCACTGTGGTGTACCTACACCACAAGGGCTGCAGAGGTTCAAAATGGCGGCTCACCAGTACCTTCACAAGGGCAATAAGGGACGGGCAAGAGAAATGCTGGTCTATTCAGCAATGCCCATACCCCATAAAATTAATTTGAAAAAGAAATCCCACCCACTTGAAGACAAGTCATTGCATGAAAAACATGAGGGGAAGAGGACATGGTATTATCTCTGGCCAAGTGCGAGCTCTCACCACTGAGTCCGAAGGTTAAGGGTTGAAGTTCTGCTTCAGAGGCTTGAGCACAAAGTCTGGCCTGGCTCTCCAGTACAGTGCCGAAGGGAGTGCAGCATTATTGGGGTCTGCTTTCAAATGAGATGCTAAACTCAGTGTGCTCACTGAGCTCGGCGCACAATATCCTGCGGCGGGAAATTCTCCCTGGTCAAACTTCATCCCTCAACCAACATGAATAAAACAATTATCCGGTCGTTTATCGCATTGCTCTTTTTGGGATCTTACTGTGCACAAACTGGCTTCATAGAATCCTTACAATGCAGAAGGAATCCATTCAGCCCATCAGATCTGCACCGACTCTCCAACAAAGCATGCCACCCAGGCCCTTTCCCGTAACCCCATGCATTTACCATGGCTAATCTCCATACCTTGGGACACTAAGGGATGATTTTGAGAAGCGAGACCTGATGATCTGTCCATACAATATTTAGCCTTCAATGTGACAAAAGGAGGCTATCCAGTCGTTATCATATTAGAATCATACAAGAAAATCCCAACAGTGCA
Organism: Mustelus asterias; assembly: GCF_964213995.1. Classification (NCBI taxonomy): domain Eukaryota; kingdom Metazoa; phylum Chordata; class Chondrichthyes; order Carcharhiniformes; family Triakidae; genus Mustelus; species Mustelus asterias. The sequence continues at coordinate 70,666,279 of NC_135819.1, forward strand.
GAAAGAGGCCATTCTGTCCATTGAGCCTGCACTGGCAACAATCCCACCCAGGCCCTATCTCCGCAACCCCATGTATTTACCATGCTATTCTCCCTGACTCTAAGGGGCAATTTAGCATGGCCAATCAACCTAACCCACACATCGTTGGACTGTGGGAGGAAACTGGAGCACCCAGAGGAAACCCACGCAGACACGGGGAGAACATACAGATTCCACACAGACAGTGACCCAAGCTGGGAATCGAACCCGGATCCCTAGTGCTGGGAGGCAGCAGTGCTAACCACTGTGCCATCCCTGATGGCTGCTATGTTTCTCACATTACTACAAGTGGCTAAGCTTCAGACATAATAACAGTAATTTGTTGAATCTTGAGCTTGTGAAAGTCTCCAGGTAGATGCAAGCCTTTCTTTTGTTTCGACCACGAGGCGTTAGTCCACAATTGGCAGCGGTTGTTCTGCAACTCCCGCAATTTATGGAAGTTTATTAAATGTTTGTCCAGGAGATTCAAACATAGCTTTCTACAGGTTCCTGTTCCCTGCATGACCTGCACAAACACTTGTGCAAATCCTGGGTATTTGAGTGAATTAACACTGAGCTTAACTCTGTCAGTGGTCCCTCAAGGGTTTTCCGACACTTAGGGAGGAGGTAACTAAGTCAAAGGGAGAGCTCTCAGCAGTGACTGCAACATGCTTGGATTATCGGTCCAGAATTGGTAAAATTTTGTACTTGAGCTTTTTAAAGAAGACTCAGGCTCAAGGAGTTAATGGAAAATTAGACAGTTCAGTTGAGGCTTGACTTGCGAACGAAATGTGCCAAAGTGAAGATAAATGGGCAACTCTTTGCCCGAGGGAGGAAGTGACAGAGAATTCAGGTTCCCTTGTTGCTCTGTTTTTCTTCAAAGACTGAGTACTTTGAAGATCAAGACGTGGCTATTAAAATTAAATAAATTGGACTCTGAACCCACCAAGGCTGCTATTCACAAAGACTTGATGGTTCCTCTTTGCATCTATTCTATTTTAAACCGTGTAACATAATTACATACCTGTATCCAGCGGAGGGAGCCATGTCTGGAGGTAATACATTTGTCAAGCTCTTGACTAGAAAGTGGAGCTATAACAAGAAAGGACATGGTTGCTGAATAAAGAACGCACTGATCTTGTACAGGGGAAATCTCTCCTCAGCATTCATCAAACTCAGTCCCGCACACAGTAACAGTATATCCACCATAGAAAGCATTCTTTCTGGATGTATCACAGCTTGGTATGGCTCCCGCTCTGACCAAGACCTCAAGAAACTACAAAGGGTTGTGAACGAAGCCCAGTCCACCACACAAACCGGCCTCCCATCCATTGACTCTGTCTACACTTCCCGCTGCCCCGGAAAAGCAGCCAGCATAATCAAGGACCCCACGCACCCCACACATCCTCCCTTCTACTTTCTTCCATCAGGAAAAAGACACAAAAGTCTGAGATCACGTACCAACCGACTCAAGAACAGCTTCTTCCCTGCTGCCATCAGACTTTTGAATGGCCTACCTTGCATTAAGTTGATATTTCTCTACACCCTAGCTATGACTGTAACACTACATTCTGCACTCTCTCCTTTCCTTCTCTATGAACAGTATACTTTGTCTGTATAGCGCACAAGAAACAACACTTTTCATTGTATATTAATACATGTGACTATAATAAATCAAAATCAAAATCAAATCATATCCGATAGTAACCGATGTGTCGGAAGCAGACCTTGGAATTTAACTAACCTTCACTGTAATCACACAAGTGCTTGGGCCTACTCTGGAGGACCCCCTCCCTTCCTGAAAGTAACTCATTTCAAGCCCACCACACTCGGTTCAAAGGTTGACCAGGTTTCTAAAAGAAGCAAAAGCCATATGAGAGAAAGAAACATTTTCCCACAGTGCGTGGTTAAGGTTTGGAATACACGACCTGAATGTGGGGTAGAGGCAGGTTCAACTGAGGCACAAAACTGTTATTTGAAAAGGAACATTGCAGGGTGAGGGTGAGAAGGTGGCCGAGATTGGCGCTAAGTGAATTCTCATTTGGAGCACTAGTCCATACAATACGGGCCAAATGGCCTCCCTCTGCTTTGTAACAATATTGTGATCTTCGTCAAGTGACTTTTAGAAAGGAGTCACTGGCAAGTCGATGAATCTTCTGAGAGAAAATCACAACTTTTCTTTTTACTTTGTGTGCCTTGTCTGTCATTTAATTTGCAATGGGGAAGCAGTGACATTTGTCGGTGCCCCCTGGGAGCCTTTGGTTTTGCTTCTCTTGTGGTCCAGAGATAGTTAGCCATCCATAGTACCCCTTCTCCCTGGAGGTCCATCAATCTATGGCACTGTGTCTCTAGCGATTCAGGAGACTTATGCCATTGTAGTGCTAGCAAATATGCAGATATCCATTTCAGAGATTCTGAAGCACGTCTGACATTTGAATGAATCCAGCCGTACATCCCAATGAATGAATCCCATCATGTCTATTACTGCCGACTCACCGAAAACAACAGGAGCACAAGAAATTCATAACCATGATGCTACGCTGTGCAAATATTAGCATTCAAATACAGAAAAAGTTAAAGTAAAGTTTATTTATTAGTCACACTGCAATGAAGTCGTTTTGAAAATCCCCCAGTTGCCACACTCCAACACCTGATAGGATACACTGAGGGGGAATTTAGCATGGCCAATTCACCTAATCTGCACATCTTTGGACTGTGGGAGGAAACCAGAGCACCCGGAGGAAACCCACGGGGAGAACGTGCAGACTCCACACAGCCAGTGACCCAAGCCAGGAATCAAACCCGGGCCCCTGGCGCTGTGAGGCAGCAGTGCTAACCACTGTGCCACCGTGCCGCCCCAAAATGCATTTGTATCAATTATTTGAGCCTCTAGTTTAATGGAGGCATCAACCTACTCATTGTAAATGAGTTGGGACTGCATTAAAATAGGGTCTAAAGGTACGTGCCATTGAACAGGATTTGCACAATTGGGAGGTTGGGGGTTCCAGACCCAATCCCAGACTTGAACATAAAATTCAGCCTGACAATCCAAAGCAGTATCAAGGGAGTGCTGCACTGCCAAGGAGTGCTGCACTGCCAGGGTGCCACCTTTCACATAAGATTATTTATTTTAATTCATAGAACATAGAACATTACAGCGCAGTACAGGCCCTTCAGCCCTCAATGTTGCGCTGACCAGTGGAACCAATCTAAAGCCCCTCTAATCTACACTATTCCAATATCATCCATATGTTTATCCAATAACCATTCGAATGCTCTTAATGTTGGCGAGTCCACTACTGCTGCAGGCAGGGCATTCCACGACCTTACTATTCTCTGAGTAAAGAACCTACCTCTGACATCTGTCCTATATCTCTCACCCCTCAATTTAAAACTATGTCCCCTCGTGTTAGCCATCACCATTCATGGGACATGGGCGTCACTGGCTGGCCAGCATTTATTGCCCATTACTAATTGCATGATTAATGCAAAATACTGCGGATTCTGGAATCCGAAATAAAAACAGAAAAATGTTGGAAAATCTCAGCAGCTCTGACAGCATCTGTAGAGAGAGAACAGAGCCAACGTTTTGAGTCTAGAACTCTAACGCAGGGTCATCAAGACTCGAAACGTTGGCTCTACTCTCTCTCTACCAGTTACCTGAGGACCGTTGAGAGTCACCCGCATTGCTGTGGCTCTGGAGTCACATGTCGGCCAGAGCAGGTAAGGACGGCAGATTTCTTTCCCTAAAGAATATTAGTGAACCAGATGGGTTTTTCGACATTCGTTTCTTGGTCATCAGTAAATTCTTAATTCCAGATATTTTTTATTCAAATCAGATTACACCATCTGCTGTGGTGGGATTCGAACCTGAGTCCCCAGAACATTAGCTGATTAATGCTCTTGCAATAATTCCATTAGGTCATCGCCTCCCCTAGATGTGGTTATATAAGTTCACACGACAGCATTTGAGGAGGTGCACAGAGATCTCCCTGGTGTCTAAGCCAATGTTTGTTCCTCAATCAACATGTAAAAACAGATAATCTGGCCAGTGCCTCTTTGTTGTTTTTTTACTGTGCATAAATTAACGCATCCATGTCCTACATTGCAACAAATCCTCCTCAAAAGTGTATCATTGATTGGAACTTTTTTTTGAGGCGATCCTAAGGTCATGAAACATACGGGGCCCGATTTTACCAAAACTTCGCGCTCGTTTTCGAGCGTGAAATCGCGGTAAAGTTGGGCGTCGGACCTATACCGCGATCTGCACCCGATTCCGGGCAGATCACGGCTTTACCGACACCCGATTTGGCCGCGAGTCTGGCCCGCGCCCGAATCGGGCGGCCCGATGATTTAAATGCATTTGATCCCCAGATCACCCTCTGGTCAGAGGGCGGGGAGGGGGGTGGGAGTGGGACCCAGATCATCCTCTGGTCGGGGGTGGTCCGCTGCCAGTCTGCGGCTGATCGGTGGGGAGGGAGGGGGCAGGGGGGTCCACCGCCACTCTGCGGGCGATCCCTCCTCCCCACCGGAGGAACAAATCCCTCCTGCCGGAGTGGACATGCGGCCATGCCATCCCACAAAACCTTCAGGACGAAACGATTCCTCGCTAAGAAGATGAAGCAGAACCGGCCGATTCCACAGTGGATCCGCATGAAAACCGGCTACAAGATCAGTACAAGTCCAAGAGACGACACTGGAGAAGGATCAAGCTGGGCCTGTAAAGGGATACACCATCACTGGTACACTACCAGCCACAGATTACTCTTCCCTGCAGGGGCAAGAGAGCGGGAGAGATGGCTGTGGCTGGTAGTGTACCAGTGATGGTGTATCCCTTTACAGGCCCAGCTTGGTCCTTCTCCAGTGTCTCCTCTTAGACTTGGACTGATCTTGTAGCCGGTTTTCATGCGGATCCATTGTGGAATCAGGATGAACATCAGAGAGCTGCTCTCTCCGCTTTCTGCTTTTTGTTTCTTTCGAGCCCGGGCGCGCTCTGTCAGATTTTTTTCGAACTGCGCATGCGCAGTTCAGAGCTCCGATCAGTCCGCCAGCGCTAATCCCTGCCCACAGCACGGATCGGGCCGGAGCCGGCAAAACGCGTATGGGCACGCTGGAAAGAGGATTCCAGGCGTGGATTTATTTGACGCCCGGATTCGGCACTTCGACTCAAAATGGTAAAATCAGGCCCACTGTAAAAGTTTAAGTTTTTTTTACCTTTATTAGGTCCTTTCTTTTATTCCTTTTCATCCATTGTTCTCTTATTGTGAGGCCTGGATGATGCTGGAGAGATCTGTCTCTGTCATAAAAACAGAAAATGCTGGATAAGCTCAGCAGGTCTGGCAGCATCTGTGGAGAGAAACAGAGGTAACGGCCAGAATGTTACCGTCCCACCCACGACAGGAATGGGAGCGGGCGAGGGGTGGAACATGGAGAGGTCCATTGATCTCGGGCAGGATTTTACGGTTTCGGGACGAGCGAGGTCGTAAAATCCAACCCCAAGTTTTGGATCTAAATGACTCTTCGACAGATGCTTCCCTCCACAGATGCTTCCAGACCTGCTGAGTTTATCCAGCATTTTCCATTTTTTTTCACATTTCCGGCATCCACAATATATCAGTTCTCATGTGACAATCCCCTAGTCACCACACTCCGGTGCCTGTTCGGGTAACACTGAGGGAGAATTTAGCATGGCCAATGCACCTCACCAGCACATCTTTCAGACTGTGGGAGGAAACCAAATCCTAAATAAGTAAGTTCACAACATTTTTACCCAATTCCCTACGGAGGCACAGTACAGTAGGGTGGCACGGTGATACGATGGTTAGCTGGGATGGACAAGGTGAGAGGTCACACGACACCAGGTTACAGTCCAACAGGTTTATTTGAAATCACAAGCTTTTGGAGCGATGTTCTTTTGTCAGATGAAGTCCAGAGCTGAGACTGTTCCCTTTAATTGCAACTATTCCACCACTGGTAGAACTCGTAAACCAAAAGCGAAAATGCTGGAAAATCTCGGCAGGTCTGGCAGCATCCGTAAGGAGAGAAAAGAGCTGATGTTTCAAGTCCAGATGATCCTTTGTCAAAGTTGGACTCAAAACGTCAGCTCTTTTCTCTCCTTACAGATGCTGCCAGACCTGCTGAGATTTTCCAGCATTTTCTCTTTTGGTTTCAGATTCCAGCATCCTCAGTAATTTTCTTTTACCAGGTACAGCTCATGTTTGCCAGACTGTAATGTGCAGAATTTATCTACTGTTACCCATTCTACTCTCTCAAAAACTAGATAGCAACTTTTTAAAACAGCAAGAGAAGATGCCAATGTGCAGGATAAAAATGTGGGTTCAGAATTGCCAGCTTTGGAGCTGGGACAATAAGTTTACATTGGTGATCCAGCAGAAAGTATGTGGCAACTAGCTGAGGTGACAGGATTTGCTTGAATCAATGTCCTACAAAGTTGTTACACACAGGGGCTCAATGGTGAGCTGTAACCAAGGACAAACCAGATCCATTGCAGCTTCTCAATCGCTGTACAATCCTATTGCACCCAGTACAGGATTCCAGATGCAACCAGGAACAACATTCAAGAATGACGATTCCACAGATCAGTGTGAACAATTAAAGAAGCCTCCAGACAAGGTTACCATCTCAAGATCTGTGTGTATGAGCGGATTACCTCAATGCTTTAGAGACTCATAGATTCATTGGTTCTATACACTTACATGATGGTAACTAAACTTGGATATGTACTGTAAATGGTTAAACTTCTGTGGAAGGAGGACATTTTCTCAAAGGAAAGGGGGATGTTGTCATCAGCCTTTAAGGGATAGCAGCTTTCCATCAGTAGACTGGAAGTGTGCCATGTGATCCAGTCTCAGTTTCATTGTGGCCTGTGAGCAGAACACACACACACAGCTCTGCTGCTGATGTCTTCAAGCTTTCTATCCACGTATATTGGATCTCAGGTGCCCAGTTTAAATAAATGAGCCCACAATGTCTTCCGACAACCCCTTATGAGTGATTGGTGCCTTTATATCATCATAGCAACACAACAGAGTTTGCAATCTAGTTGATCTGCTTGGTTCAAGTGGTTAGCATTGGGAACATTTGTGCACATAACCAGGAGATCATAACTCCAGGTCATCTGGCCTGTTCCTGGCACAGTGGCACAGTGATTAGCACCACTGCCTCACAGCACCAGGGACCCGGGTTCGATTCCCGCCTTGGGTCACTGTCTGTGCGGAGTCTGCAAGTTCTCTCCTCGTCTGTGTGGGTTTCCTCCAGGTGCTCCAGTTTCTTCCCACAGTCCGAAAGACGTGCTGGTTAGGTGCATTGGCCGTGCTAAATTCTCCCTCAGTGTACCCGAACAGGTGCTGGAGTGTGGCGACTAGGGGATTTGCACAGTAACTTCATTACAGTGTTAATGTAAGCCTACTTATGACACTAATAAATAAATAAATAAACTATTGACATGGTAGACTATAAATTGTATGAAGTTAAGGGGAGTTTGTTGATTATACATTTTGAATGTATGTCAGAGCTTCGCATGTATTTTGCTTTGAACTTACAGGTCACGGCTTCTGATTGGTGAAGCTCAGTGATCATTGAATTTGTCCGAACTACAAGAAGTAGGCTAAAACAAAGTGTGGAATAAGAAAGGCCTCTGGTGGCGACTGGGGGAATTTCAGAGTAACGTCGCAGTGTTAATGTAAGCCTTACTTGTGACCAATGAATAAACTTTGAAAACTTTACTTTTAAAAATGGGAAGAGTAATGTGTGGAGTGTGGGCCAGTCAAATCCGACAGCGTCCTTGCTGCATTTTGAAAAAAAGCAATGTCTGTTTGGAACCACACTTTGTAAACAAAAGGCTCTTCCTAAACCCTGCCCCCTTGTCCCAATATGCATCAGGTCCTGCTCACGCACCCCCCATCCTCGTACTCGCTGACGTACACTGGCACCCAGTCCGGCAACACCCCACCCTCGCGTGCAAATTCCCTATCTTTGAAAACTTCTTCAGCCCAACAACCCTCAAGAGACCTCCATCCTCCTCCAATTCAGCCTTCCTGAGCATTTGCGATTTCTATTGCTCTGATTAGCGGCCGTTCCTTCAGCTGCCGAAGCTCTGGAATTTTCTCCTTAAACTTTTCGGCTACTCTACCTTACCGTCCCAGCCCTCCATGGGAATCGGAGCGGGTGAGGGGCGGACCATGGAAAGGTCCGTGGACCTCGGGCAGGATTATCCGGTTTAGGGGCAAGCATGGCGAGAGAATCCCGCCCCACCTCTTTTTCCTCCTTTACGATACTCCCCAGCATCAAGCTTTTTAGTTATCTGTTAGGTGGCTGGCTGTTAAAGTATGTTTGATAATCTTCTATTGAAACAGCTTTACCACATTAAAGATCCTATATAAATACACATTTTCCATTTGTGGGAATAGTTGACAGATTGTAAAAATAGACTTTCAGCTCTGAAGGAGATAAAAGCTTGATGCTGAAGAAGTTAAACATTAGCAGTATTAATGTATCCCCGGGTATGCAGCCTAACTTCAGTAGCACTTAAATGAGGTTCTATTGACAGTCCTGAATGGATCTCCATGACCAATATCTGACCTTTCCCATTGTCTCCGGGCCCATTCGGCGCTGAGGTTGGCAAGGATATACTCTACGCTTTCACACTACAATGGCTGTGATCTGAAATCAGAATTAGTTCTTATAATTAACACTTAGCACAATTTCTCTCTGCTCTTTTGGCAAGAGTCCATTACAATCCCGAAACAGGTGATAAAAAGGAAGACTGACAGTTCTTAACAAACCAGAATACATTAGTCTAATGAGCTTCACATTACAAAAGCACACACACACACATACACACATGCACGGAGAGAAAAAGCCAGAAGCCTCTTTAACAACTTCAAAAAGGATTTTGTCTGACAAGATGACACAAATGACTCTGCGGGAGAAAGAAGGGGTCTTTTTAAAAACTTGTCAATTTAGAATTGTATTTAGTCGCTCACAACGCTGAACTTGGCAATGATTTTCATCAAAGGTGAAACTGCAGTTTAATGGCAACTTCATTTTATCATGTCAATAGCATTGTCTCCCTTCCGAACTCCTGATTCCCATTTACAACCTTCAGAGGGTTCTTTGATTTGCCGCAACGTCTGATAGGACGCGGACTGTTTACTTGACCTTGCTGCACACCAGCATTTTGTTTTTGCTCTTCAAGCACTCTGCACATTACAGGATCACTGAAGCCTGTAAAGGAAATCCCTGCCGCACTCCCCATGTGGCTCAGTTTGTAAATGTAGAGGGCAGCCTGTTAACTGGTGCTTAAAGAATAGGAAACTGCACAGGTTCCATTCCTGGGGTGGGCATTTTAGTTAATCAAAAGGGTTATGTGGTATTTATTACAATCCACTCAGTTATTACACTCCACTCCATTATTACACTCCACTCTGTTATTACACCTCACTCTGTTATTACACTCCACTCGGTTATTACACTCCACTCAGTTATTACACTCCACGCAGTTATAACACTCCAATCAGTTATTACACTCCAATTAATTATTACACTCCACTCCATTATTACACTCCACTCGGTTATTACACTCCATTTAGTTATTACGCTCCACTCAGTTATTACACTCCACTCAGTTATTACACTCCTCTCAGTTATTACACTCCATTTAGTTATTACACTCCACTCAGTTATTACACTCCACTCAGTTATTACACTCCATTTAGTTATTACACTCCACTCAGTTATTACACTCCACTCCATTATTACACTCCACTCGGTTATTACACTCCATTTAGTTATTACACTCCATTTAGTTATTACACTCCACTCAGTTATTACACTCCACTCAGTTATTACACTCCATTTAGTTATTACGCTCCACTCCGTTATTACACTCCACTCAGTTATTACACTCCACTCAGTTATTACACTCCACTCAGTTATTACACTCCATTTAGTTATTACACTCCACTTGGTTATTACACTCCATTTAGTTATTACACACCACTCAGTTATTACACTCCACTCAGTTATTACACTCCATTCAGTTATTACACTCCACTCCGTTATTACACTCCACTCGGTTATTGCACTCCACACCATTATCACACTCCACTCAGTTATTACACTCCATTTAGTTATTACACTCCATTTAGTTATTACACACCACTCAGTTATTACACTCCACTCAGTTATTACACTCCACTTGGTTATTACACTCCACTTGGTTATTACACTCCACTCAGTTATTACACTCCACTCAGTTATTACACTCCACTCTGTTATTGCACTCCATTTAGTTATTACATTCCACACAGTTATTACACTCCATTTAGTTATTACACTCCACTCAGTTATTAAACTCCATTTAGTTATTACACTCTCCTCGTTTATTACACTCCATTTAGTTATTACACTCCATTCAGTTATTACACTCCACTCAATTATTACACTCCACTCCGTTATTACACTCCATTTAGTAACTACACTCCATTTAGTTATTACACTCCACATGGTTATTACACTACACTCGGTTATTGCATTCCACTCCGATATTACACTCCACTCCGATATTACACTCCACTCCGTTATTACACTCCACTCGGTTATTGCATTCCACTCCGATATTACACTCCACTCCGTTATTACCCTCCACTCAGTTATTACCATCCACTCAGTTGTTACACTCCACTCAGTTGTTACACTCCACTCAGTTGTTACACTCCACTCCGTTATTACACTCCACTCCATTATTACCCTCCACTCAGTTGTTACACTCCACTCGGTTGTTACACTCCACTCCCTTATTACACTCCACCCCGTTATTACACTCCACTCCGTTATTACACACCATTTAGTTATTACATTCCACTCCGTTATTACACTCCACTGAGTTATTACCCTCCACTCATTTGTTACCCTCCACTCGGTCAGTTATTACATTCCACCCCGTTATTACACTCCACTTCGTTGTTACACTCCACTCCGTTTTTGCACTCTACTCCGTTGTTACACTCCATTCCGTTATTACACTCCACTCCATTATTACACTCCACTCCATTATCACACTCCACTCCATTGTTACACTCCACTCGGTTATTACCCTCCACTCAGAACAGGCTGCGGGCTACCTTCCCGTACCTGGATAATGTCACCATCTGCGGCCATGACCAGCAGGACCACGACACGAATCTCCTGAATTTCCTACGCACTGCATCTCGCCTGAACTTGACCTACAACAGGGAGAAGTGTGTGTTTCATACGCGCCGTTTAGCCATCCTAGGATACGTGGTGGAAAACGGGGTCATTGGCCCTGATCCAGACCGTATGCGCCCCCTTTCTGAACTTCCCTTGCCTGCTAGTGCAAAAGCACTGAGAAGATGCTTAGGCTTCTTCTCTTATTATGCGCAGTGGGTTCCCAATTACGCGGACAAAGCCCGTCCGCTCATTAAGTCCACGACTTTTCCCCTAACGCCAGAGGCCCGATTGGCCTTCGATAAATTAAAAGCCGACATCGCGAAAGCTACGGTGCACGCTGTTGACGAGTCCATCCCCTTTCAGGTGGAGAGCGATGCATCTGATTTCGCCCTGGCCGCCACACTTAACCAGGCGGGCAGGCCCGTCGCATTTTTTTCCCGCACCCTCCAAGGCCCCGAAATCCGGCATTCAGCGGCGGAAAAGGAGGCCCAGGCCATTGAGGAGGCCGTCAGGCACTGGCGCCATTACTTGGCGGGAAAACGGTTCACCCTGATCACGGACCAGCAGTCCGTGGCGTTCATGTTTAATAACACGCAGAGGGGCAAGATCAAGAATGACAAGATCTTGCGGTGGAGAATTGAACTCTCCGCCTATAACTACGACATCATGTACCGTCCAGGGAAACTCAATGAGCCCTCGGATGCCCTCTCGCATGGAACATGCGCCAGTATACAGGAGGACCGTTTGCAGGCTCTCCATAATGACCTATGCCATCCTGGGGTCACTCGGCTCTACCACTTTATAAAAGCCCGCAACCTGCCCTACTCGGTGGAGGACGTCAGGTCCGTAACAAGAAGCTGTCGGGTTTGCGCGGAATGCAAACCGCACTTTTACCGACCTGACCGGGCACATTTAGTCAAGGCCACTCGTCCCTTTGAGAGACTGAGTGTCGATTTTAAGGGCCCCCTTCCCTCAACAGATCGGAATGTGTACTTCCTCAATATCATTGACGAGTACTCTAGGTTCCCTTTTGTTGTTCCCTGCTCTGATACATCCGCTGCCATGGTTATCAAGGCATTCCGTGATCTCTTTACCCTGTTCGGGTACCCCGGCTACATTCACAGCGACAGGGGCTCGTCGTTCATGAGCGATGACTTGAGGCAATTCCTGCTCTCATACGGGATTGCCTCTAGTAGAACCACGAGCTACAACCCTAGGGGTAACGGACAGGTGGAACGTGAGAATGCTACAGTCTGGAAGGCTGTCTTACTGGCGTTGAAGTCAAAAAGTCTTCCAGTCTCCCGTTGGCAAGAGGTGCTCCCTGATGCGCTCCATTCTATTCGCTCCCTCCTGTGTACGGCAACCAATGCTACTCCCCATGAGAGGATGTTTTCATTCCCTCGGAAGTCTTCCTTGGGGACCTCATTACCGTCTTGGTTGACATACTCAGGACCCGTCCTCCTGCGGCGACATGTAAGGGCCCGCAAGTCCAACCCGTTGGTCGAACAGGTCCATCTCCTCCACGCCAACCCTCAGTATGCCTATGTGGCATACCCTGACGGGCGAGAGGACACGGTCTCGATCCGAGACCTGGCGCCAGCAGGGGACGTAGCAACCCCTGTCGCTCCCATACCCCCTGTTACAAACCCCTTAACTCTTGTTTCTCCCCCGGACACGGCGCGGGCAGCATCGGGATCATTGCTTAACCCTTTTACTCCCGTGTACAGCTTGCCTGAGTCCAGAGGATGGTCGCCACTGCAGGACGTGTCAGGACCCCATGGACTACCGTCACCTCAGGGTCAACCGGCCTGTGAGTCCGTGGAAGAACAGCTGGACGTCGCCTTGGGGAGAACGCCACCGCAAGTGCCTACTCCGGTGTCACCGCCGGTATTGAGGAGGTCACAACGACGGTGCGGTCCCCCTGACCGTCTGAACTTATAGACTGATGACACTTTATTCTGTTTTTTTTGTACCCCGCCGGCCTTTGTTCTCAAAGGAGGGGTGAATGTGGTGAACCATCGTTGGTTCCCACTGGATAGTACTGAGCCAGGGTCTGGCCAGTACTACAAGGATGTACATATATTACTGTTGGGTTGTGCTACTTGTTGCTGTTGGGGTTAGAGTGGGGTTGTTACACCTTTGTACTTTAGTGTTGTGGTACATCCCAGTCGGGCTCCGCCTCCTGGGAGAGGTATAAAGGTCCCTGCTCTGGCTGGGACCCCTCAGTCTGGGACCGTGTATATAATTATTGGCTGCTTCATTACAGTAAATAAAAGCCTTTATTTCCCGAGCATCTAGCCTCGTGTTTGATAACGCGCATCAGGGAGGAAACCAGAGCTCCCGGAGGAAACCCACACAGACACGGGGAGAACGTGCAAACTCCACACGAACAGTGACCCAAGCCAGGAATCAAACCCAGGTCCCTGGAGGTGTGAGGCAGCAGTGCTAACCACTGTGCCCCAGGACATACTCCCAGGAAATTCCAATCTCTCTGGCCGAAAGGCTTTGCAAGTTTCTACATTGAAAGGAGAATTAAGATTAAGGAATGATTGAAATTAGGAGCAGGAGTAGGCCATTCATCCCTTCGAGTTTGCTCCACCCTTCGATATGATCATGGCTGATCCTCTATCTCAACACCAATCTTCAACAGTCTCCCCTTTTGTGCCTAGAAAATACAGGCTTTACGTGATCGCATTGCATTTGTGTTTTGCCCAGTGCCAGGACTTTTGGCTGTTGTTGCTTCACCCTGAGCTGCTTTCTTTCTTGGCAGATTTCATTCGTGGTGGTTTGCCATTGCCTTCTGGGATAGAGGCATGGTGGCGGATCCCAAGTCAACCTTAGCCAGAGCTAGAATTGAACCTGTGCTTATCAGTATTATTCTGAATCACATGCTCGTCATTTAATCAACTGAGCTAACCACCCCACAGCGCCCCCTCTCCTTATACATATATCACAGACTCATCCAGTACAGATGGAGGCCATTCAGTCCACTGTACCTGTGCCAGTTCTTTAAAAGAGTTATCCAATTAGCCTAGTTCCTCTGTTATTTCAACATAGCCCTGCAAATATTTCCTTTTCAAGTATATTTCCACTTACCTTAAGAACGTTACCATTGCATCTGCTTCTACCATCCTTTCAGATGATGCATCCACTTCACAACAACAAAGAAAATTCTCATTGCCTCTCTGGCTTTTGTGCCAATTATGTTCCATCTGTGTCTTCCACTAATCTTTGTGTCTGTGGAAAAACCTTTTATAAATAGTTACTTGGTAGTACAAAACTTTATGTGTTACTTAAAAAAAATGCATACTGTAGAAGCTTTTCATCTTGCACTCATCAGGACAGATGCAAGAATATCAAGTTTCAAACGGAACAACAATTTATACTGCACGAGAAAACTTACCTGGCAAGTCAGCTTTGATTGGTTGAGATGTTGCCATAGCTAACGGTGCACCACAGAGCTATTGTTCCCCATGATTTATTGGGTCCTATTTTACCATTTTGATTCTAAGTGCTGGGCAGACTTGAAACTGGGAGTGTTTCACATCCGACTTTTAGACCCGTTCTCTGGCGTCCCCATACGCACTCTGCCTGAAAAAATAACAGCAATTCTGAATCACGCTGCACAAACCTGTGGGTGGGGCTTAACACGCCTGAAACATTGCAGCTCCAATCGGAGCCTTCAACTGCGCAAGCGCATTTTTAAAAATAGAAAAACGCTCCCCTGCCACATCGCTCCCGGGCCAGATAATGCCTCCCCCCGGCCCCCACAAACATTGCCTCACCCCCCCCCCCAACATTACTGACCCCCTCATCCCCTCACCCCCCGCTACCCAGACCGATCGCAGCCCCCTGCCCCCCTTCCCCCCCACTGATCATATGCAGAGTGACAGCGGACCCCCTCCTCCCCCCCACCAAATGCACGCAGAGGGACAGCGGACCCCCTCCTGCCCCCCACCCCTGCCCCCCATCCCTGCCCCCCCCCCCCACCAGAGATCCACCTGACCCACCTCCCTCCTCCCCCCACCAGAGATCCATCTGAGTGCAAGATTAAAAGATTTGACAGCATATCTCGTTTTTCAGAATTCTTTACGGTAATAATGATTCAGAATGATTTATTTGACTATAATATTAACCTATAAAATCTTTTGTGTTAACTAATCTCTTTATCTAATATAATATAATCTATCCAACCTATTCTCATCTTTCTGTACTAGGTGTTTTACAACTCACATTTGTATAAAATCTTTAATGTGGTAACAGGGTGAGTGACACTGGTGTGATGGCAATGGGGAGATGGTGCCGTAGTGGTAATATCCCTGGTCTGGTAATCCTGAGGCCCAGGCTAAAGCTCTGGGAAAAAGGGTTCAAACCCCACCACGGCAGCTGGTGGAATTTAATTGACAAATCTGAAATATAAAGCTAGTCTCATTAATGGCAATCGTGAAACCATTGTTGATTGTTGTAAATTCCCATCTGGTTCACTAA
This sequence comes from Mustelus asterias, assembly GCF_964213995.1. NCBI lineage: Eukaryota > Metazoa > Chordata > Chondrichthyes > Carcharhiniformes > Triakidae > Mustelus > Mustelus asterias. The sequence goes on from NC_135819.1 coordinate 70,681,996, forward strand.
TGTTCTTTCTGCCGTCCTTACCCAATCTGGCCTACATGTGACTCCAGTCCCACAGCAATGTACTTGACTCTTAACTGCCCTCTGAAATGGCCCAGCCAGCCACTCACTTCAAGGAGAATTAGGAATGGGCAACAAATACTGTCCTTGCCTGTGATATCTAGATCCCACAAAAGAATAAATAAATAAAACGCAACTGCCTTGGTAATCCAGAGACATGAGTTCAAATCCCATCAGAGTAACTGGTGAAATTCCACTAATCAATAATTCTGGAATATTAAAATATTACCAGCCTCTGTAATGGTGAACATATGACAACTATTATTGATTGCTGTAAAAGAATAGTTTAGTTTATTTGTATCACAAGTAGTCTTACATTAACACTGCAATGAAGTTACTGTGAAAATCCCCTAGTCGCCACACTCTGGCGCCTGTTCGGGTACACTGAGGGACAATTTAGCATGGCCAATGCATCTAACCAGCACGTCTTTCGAACTGTGGAAGGGAACAGGAGCACCCGAAGGAAACCCACGCAGACACGGGGAGAACGTGCAGACTCCGCACAGACAGTGACCCAAGTCAGGAATTGAACCTGGGTCCCTGGAACTGTGAGGCATCAGTGCTAACCACTGTGCCACCGTGCTGCTGCCCTTACCTGGTTCACTGATATCCCTTAGGGACGGGAATCTGCTGTCCTTACCTGGTCTGGCCTACATGTGACTCACATGTGCGTGTATTTCCTGCGGGTGCTCCAGTTTCCTCCCACAGTCCAAAGATGTGTGGTTTAGGTGCATTGGCTATGCTAAATTGCCCCGTAGTGTCCCGGGATGCATAGGTTAGAGGGATTAGTGAGGTAAATATGTGGGGTTACGGGGATAGGGCGTAGGTGGAAATGTGGTCGGTGCAGACTCGATGGGCTGAATGGGTTTCTATGAATCTATGACTCCAGACCCACAGTGTGGTGAACCATCGTTGGTTCCCACTGTGGGATTGTTCTAATGTTGTTGTTGGGCTAGGGTGGGATTGATACAACTGTGGTTGTTACTGTTGTGGCACATCCCAGTCGGGCTCCGCCTCCTGGGAGAGGTATAAGACCCCCTGCTCGGGCGGGACCTCGTCAGTCTGGGATAGTGTGTTAATGTTCTATTAAGTTCCATTGTTAGACAATAAAAGCCTTCTGTTACCGAAGCTTCGTGCCTCGTGTTCAATTGATGCGCATCAATTTTATTGTCTAACATTAAGCTCTCGACGGGAGGGAAAAAGAAAGGAGAGTATGGAGCAAATCCTAAAGCCAGAACGTCTGACGCTAGATCCACGTGCGGTGAGCGCTTCTAACACCTTCGACCACTGGCTGAAGTGTTTTGAAGACTACCTGGCAGCCTCCGCAGCGGTCACCACAGATGATGACAGACTCCGGGTCCTCCATGCGAGGGTAAGCGACACAGTCTACCTCGCGATCCGTGCGGCCGCCACTTACCCGAGGGCCCTCGAGCTTTTAAAAAAGCGCTACACGAAACCTCCCAACGAGATCCACGCTCGTTACCTCCTCGCTACACGACGTCGGCAGTCGGGCGAAACCATGGGGGATTACGCCAATGAGCTCTTGCAGCTTGCCAGGGGCTGTGACTGCAAAGCTGTGTCGGCTGAGCAGTACATGTATGACCTCGCCCGAGATGCGTTTGTGGCAGGGGTAGGGTCTTCATACATCCGTCTCAAGCTGCTAGAAAAGGGGAATCTCAACCTGACCCAAGCTATGGAATTAGCTGAAATGCTTGAGGTGGCTTCGAAGAGCTTGGTCCTGTATCCGGAGGACCACGTGGAGACAACGTGGCAGGAGCAGTCGCAAATCCCTCCTCGCCCCACGGGCTCGAAGTGCAGTGTTATGGCGTGCTCCCATGTAGACCCGACGACGGCTGCAGCCCCATGCGGCCTGCGGTGCTACTTCTGCGGAGGAGCCAAACATCCATGACAAAAGTGTCCCGCTAAAGCGGTGGTCTGTAACCTATGCGGTAAAAAGGGGCATTATGCGAAGGTGTGCAGATCGAAGCCCAAGAACGGCAGTGCGGCCTGTGACCCTTCGGAACGGGGATCATCACCATCGACGTCGAAGTACTCACGGGGTTCGTCCACGTGCGAGTCCAGGACGACGCCATTGCGGTCGACGGAGTCGGAGGAGGATGACCACCAGGAGTCGCTACGCTTGGCGCCCTCACCCATGTGCGATTCATGGGGGCGGCCATTTTGGTCGACGATGACCATGAGCGACCAGCAGGGGTCCTCAGCATCGACCTCAGCTGCCTGCAGTGACGTTCACGGACCAACGGTGGCGTCGATCACCCTGAACCAGGCTAAGCATCACAGGCTTGACTGTTCGATGATGGATATACAGGTAAATGGTCGTGCAATTTATTGTCTGTTTGACAGCGGGAGCACTGAGAGCTTTATTCACCCTGACACTGTAAAGAGGTGTGGACTCCAGATTCAACCTGCCAAACAGACAATCTCTATGGCATCAAGGTCCCGGTCTGTCCCTGTGCTAGGACGTTGTGTGGTAACCTTGAAAGTGCAAGGCACAATTTACGAGCGATTCAGGCTCCTTGTGTTGCCGCATCTTTGCGCACCAATTCTCCTCGGACTAAACTTTATGGTCCACATGAAGAGTGTGATCCTACAGTACGGTGGGCCACTCCCTTCGCTGACAGTAGGGGAACAGCTGCAGTCTCCAAATTGTCCAAAGCGCCCCGCATGCAATCTTTCTACATTAAAGATCACCACACCCTCTTTATTCAAGAATCTGGTACCAGGCTGCAAGCCTATCTCTACTAAAAGTAGGTGTTACAGCACTGAAGATCGGATCTTCATCAGATCTGAGGTTCAGCGACTCCTCAAAGAAGGGATCATACAGCCCAGTGTTAGTCCGTGGAGAGCACAGGTTGTGGTGGTCAAGAGCGGGAACAAACCCCGGATGGTCATTGATTACAGTCAGACCATTAATCGATATACGCAGCTGGATGCGTATCCCCTCCCGCGCATATCTGATATGGTCAATCAGATTGCGCAGTACCGGGTGTTCTCCACCATAGACCTTAAGTCCGCCTACCACCAACTCCCCATTCGCCCAGAGGACCGACACTACACGGCCTTTGAGGCGGATGGTCGTCTGTATCAGTTTCTTAGGGTTCCATTTGGTGTCACCAATGGGGTCTCAGTCTTCCAGCGTGCTATGGACCGAATGGTGGACCAGAACAGGCTGCAGGCTACCTTCCCGTACCTGGATAATGTCACCATCTGCGGCCGTGATCAGCAGGACCATGACACAAATCTCCAGAACTTTTTACGCACTGCATCTCGCCTGAATTTGACCTACAACAGGGAGAAGTGTGTATTCCGTACGCGCCGGTTAGCCATCCTGGGATACGTGGTGGAAAACGGGGTCATTGGCCCTGTTCCCGACCGTATGCGCCACCTTGCTGAACTTCCCTTGCCCGCTAGCGCAAAAGCACTGAGAAGATGCCTAGGCTTCTTCTCCTATTATGCGCAGTGGGTCCCCAACTACGCGGACAAAGCCCGTCCGCTTATTAAGTCCACGACTTTTCCACACACGCCAGAGGCCCAATTGGCCTTCAAGGAATTGAAACACGACATCGCGAAAGCCACGATGCACGCGGTAGACGAATCCATCCCTTTTCAGGTGGAAAGCGATGCATCTGATTTCGCCCTGGCCGCCACACTAAACCAGGCGGGCAGGCCCGTCGCGTTTTTTTCCCGCACCCTCCAAGGCCCCGAAATTCGGCAGTCAGCGGTGGAAAAGGAGGCCCAGGCCATTGTGGAGGCAGTCAGACACTGGCGCCATTACCTGGCGGGGAAGCGGTTCACCCTGATCATGGACCAGCGGTCCGTGGCGTTCATGTTCAACAACACGCAGAGGGGCAAGATCAAGAATGATAAGATCTTGCGGTGGAGAATTGAACTCTCCACCTATAACTACGATATCATGTATCATCCAGGGAAACTCAATGAGCCCTCGGATGCCCTCTCGCGCGGAACATGCGCTACTATGCAGGAGGATCGCTTGAACGCCCTCCATAATGACCTGTGCCATCCTGGGGTCACTCGGCTCTACCACTTTATCAAAGCCCGCAACCTGCCTTACTCGGTGGAGGACGTCAGGTCGGTGACAAGGAGCTGTCGGATTTGCGTGGAATGCAAACCGCACTTTTACCGACCTGACCGGGCACATTTGGTCAAGGCCACTCGCCCCTTCGAGAGGCTGAGTGTGGATTTTAAGGGCCCCCTTCCCTCAACAGATCGGAACGTGTACTTTCTGAACATAATAGATGAGTACTCCCGGTTCCCGTTTGTTGTCCCCTGCGCGGACACGTCGACTGCCACGGTGATCAAGGCATTCCGTGATCTTTTTACCCTGTTCGGGTACCCCAGCTATATCCATAGCGACAGGGGCTCATCGTTCATGAGTAATGACTTGAGGCAATTCCTGCTCTCATACGGGATTGCCTCTCGTAGGACCACGAGTTACAACCCTAGGGGTAATGGACAGGTGGAAAGAGAGAATGCTACAGTCTGGAAGGCTGTCCTATTGGCGCTGAAGTCCAAAGGCCTTCCAGTCTCCCATTGACAGGAGGTCCTCCCTAATGCGCTTCACTCCATTCGCTCCCTCCTGTGTACGGCAACCAATGCTACTCCCCACGAGAGGATGTTCTCATTCCCTCGGAAGTCGTCCTCGGGGATATCTTTACAGCCTGGTTGACGTACCCAGGACCCGTCCTTCTGCGGCGACATGTAAGGGCCCGCAAGTCCGACCCCTTGGTCGAACAGGTCAACCTCCTCCACGCCAACCCTCAGTATGCCTATGTGGCATATCCTGACGGGCGAGAGGACACAGTCTCGATCCGAGACCTGGCGCCCACAGGGGACGTGGCAACTCCTGTCGCTCCCATACCCCCAGTGACGAATCCCTTATCCCTTATTTCTCCCCCGGACGTGGCGCGGACAGCACCGGGACCAGTGCTTAACAGTTTTACTCCAATGCACAGCTTGCCTGAGCCCCGGAGATCGGCGCCATCGCAGAATGTACCGGGATCCCCTGCACTACCGTGTCATCAGGGTCAACCGGCCTGTGAGTCCGTGGGAGAACAGCTGGAGGCTGTTTTGGGGAGAACGCCACCGCAAGCACCTACTCCGGTGTCACCGTCGGTATTGAGGAGGTCACAACGACGGTGCGGTCCTCCAGACCGTCTGAACTTATAATCTGTTGACATTTTAGTCTGTTTTCGTACCCCGCCGGCCTTTGTTCTCAAAGGAGGGGTGAATGTGGTGAACCATCGTTGGTTCCCACTGTGAGATTGTTCTAATGTTGTTGTTGGGCTAGGGTGGGATTGATACACCTGTGGTTGTTACTGTTGTGGCACATCCCAGTCGGGCTCCGCCTCCTGGGAGAGGTATAAGACCCCCTGCTCGGGCGGGACCTCGTCAGTCTGGGATAGTGTGTTAACGTTCTATTAAGTTCCATTGTTAGACAATAAAAGCCTTCAGTTACCGAAGCTTCGTGCCTCGTGTTCAATTGATGCGCATCACACAGCAATGTGGTTGACTCTTAATTGCCCTCTGAAATGGCTTAGCAAGCCACTCAGTTCAGGGCTAATTAGGGATTGAGGACAAATACTGGCCCAGACAGCGACGCCCACATCCCATGACAAAATGAGATAAACATTTTAAAGTGTTACGAAAGTGTTATCAAGCAAAGTTTGACACTGAGCCACAGAAGGAGATACCAGGGCAGCTGACGAAAAACTTGGTGAAAGAGTTAAGTTTTAAGGAGCATCCTCACGAAGGATAGAGGAAAAGAGATGGAGAGCTGTAAAGAAGGAGTTCCAGAACTTGGGGCTTGAAAGGGTTAAGGTACGGGATAAAAGCAAATTCCTGCAGATGCTGGAATCTGAAACCCAAAAGAGAAAATGCTGGAAAACCTCAGCAGGTCTGAGATTTCTCCTTACAGATGCTGCCAGACCTGCTGAGATTTTCTCTTCTGGTTTCAGGGTTAAGGCGCGGCTGCCTGTGGTTAAACAATTAAAATCAGGCAACCCTCAGAGTCAGGATTGGAGGAGTGCATTAATCCTGTGCGGTTGTAGGGCTAGAGGAGATTGCAGAGATAGGGAGGATCCAAGTGATGGACGGAAAACAAGGACGGAACTTTAAAAATCTAGGGTGTTGCCAGACCTGGAGCCGAAGTGAATTAGTGAGGACACAGTGGTGATGGGGAGTGGGGCTTCACGTGATTTAGAGTACAGTATGTACACAGTACATACTCTTGCAACTCAGCCAACATTGTCTACCTGATACGCTGCAAGAAAGGATGTCCCGAGGCATGGTACATTGGGGAGACCATGCAGACGCTACGACAACGGATGAATGAACACCGCTCGACAATTACCAGGCAGGAGTGTTCTCTTCCTATTGGGGAACACTTCAGCAGTTGTGGGCATTCAGCCTCTGATCTTCGGGTAAGCGTCCTCCAAGGCAGCCTTCACGACACACGACAACGCAGAGTCGCTGAGCAGAAACTGATAGCCAAGTTTCGCACTCATGAGGACAGCCTCAACCGGGATCTTGGGTTCATGTCACACTACCTGTAACCCCCACGACTTGCCTGGGCTTGCAAAATCTCACTAACTGTCCTGGCTGGAGACAATACACACCTCTTTAACCTTTGCTTAACCCTCTCTCCACTTACATTGTCTGTACCTTTCAGACTTGATTACCTGTAAAGACTCGCATTCCAAGCATTATCTTGTAAATTGAGCTTGTGTCTTTATATGCCCTGTTTGAGAACACAACTCCCACTCACCTGATGAAGGAGCAGCGCTCCGAAAGCTCGTGGCTTTTGCTACCAAATAAACCTGTTGGACTTTAACCTGGTGTTATGAGACTTCTTACTGAGTAAGCATCCAAACAGGCGACAACGATGATTCGCTTTCCGATTGGCTGTAGGAAGGCAGTGCGAAGATGGACAGGTCAGGCGATTAATGGTGGGAGTGTGGGGGTGGGTCAGACATGATGCCGCCTCCAGGAATATATCTAAACAGAGTTGGAAACCTTGGGTAGGCCTGGCTGTTATTTCTGAATCGGATGAGAGGTGATTTTATTCAAACAGATAGGGTTCTGAGGGGACTTGACAGGGTGGATGCTGCAAACACCTTTCCTTCTCTTGGGGAATTCAAACATAAGGAGTCACGCATTTAAGATGGAAGATGAGGAGGAATTTCTTCTCTCAGAGAGTCGTTAGTGTTTGGGATTCTCTGCCCCCCAATGAGCATCGGAGACTGGTTCATTGAATATATTCAAGGCTGAGTTAGACTTTGGATTGGCAAAGGAGCCAAGTGTTATGGGAGCCGATGGAAAGTGGAGCTAAGGGCACAATCAGATCTGCCATGTCCTCATTGAATGGTGAATCAAGCTCGAGGGCCAACTCCTGCTCCTATTTCTTATGTTTTTGTGCGCTCCTGAGTTTCACTGGCTTAAGTCGCCTACAGTGATATAACAGCTCACCATCAGGGAATTGGTGCAAACCTCTCAATGAGAAATGTAGAGCTTGGCCTACACGGTGGCACAGTGGTTAGCACTGCTGCCTCACAACTCCAGGGACCTGGGTTCGATTCTGGCCTCAGGTGACTGCCTGTGTGGAGTCTGCACGTTCTCCCCGTGTCTGCGTGGGTTTCCTCCGGGTGCTCCGGTTTCCCCTCGCAGTCCAAAGACGTGCAGGTTAGATGGATTGGCCATGGTAGATTGCCCCACAGGGTGGGATTTTCCAGCCACGCTCGCCCCAAAACCAGAAATTCCCCTGCCCAATGTCAATGGGCCATTGTATGGTCTGCCCCCAGCTATGATTCCAGTGACAGGCAGGACAGCACAATTCCGCACTTAGGCTGGAATTTTACCAGCCCGCCAGCCACAGAAATTGGAGCGTGCAAGGGGTGGACTATGGAAAGGTCCATTGACCTTGGACGGGATTTTGCAGTTTTGGGATGAGCAAGGCCGTAAAATCCCACCCTTCGTGTCTAAAGGTGTGCAAGTTAGGTGGATTGGTCATGGAAAATGCACAGTATTACGAGGATAGAGCTGAGGAAGGGGTGGGTGTGCTCAGTTCTGGTCGCCTCACTATAGGAAGGATGTGGAAAAGATTGATAGGGTGCAGAGGAGATTTACAAAGGATGTTGCCTGGATTGAGTGGCATGCCTTATGAGGATAGGCTGAGGGAGCTCGGTCTTTTCTCCTTGGAGAGACGAAGGATGAGAGGAGACCTAATAGAGGTGTATAAGATGTTGAGAGGCATAGATCGGGTGGACTCTCAGAGGCTTTTTCCCAGGGTGGAAATGTCTGCTATGAGAGGACACAGGTTTAAGGTATTGGGGGGTAGGTACAGGGGAGATGTCAGGGGTAAGTTTTTCACACAGAGGGTGGTGGGCGAGTGGAATCGGCTGCCGTCCGTGGTGGTGGAGGCGAAATCAATAGGGTCTTTTAAGAGACTCCTGGATGAGTACATGGAGCGTAATAGGATGGAGGGTTATAGGTAGGTCTAGAAGGTAGGGATGTGTTCGGCACAACTTGTGGGCCGAAGGGCCTGTTTGTGCTGTAGCTTTTCTATGTTTCTTCTATGTTTCTAAGATACTCTTTGGAGTGTTGGTGCAGACTCGAAGGGCTGAATGGCCTCCATCTTCACTGAAGGGATTCAATGGTTCAGTGGCACATGTGATAAAGAGCTGATGACTCATCATAAACGGGTTATAAAGATTTTCCTCAGGCAAGATATCAATTCTGCATTTCACGATTCCCTGCTGAGGCATCTGTTGATACATGTGTTTCATGTAATAAGGCAATAAAGTGAAATAGTGAATGCATTATGCAAATGAGGGAACCCGTGATAACAATTTTGTTGTCGTTTGTGAGATCAAAGGAAAATGTTGACACATTTTGCATGTTGTGTGAAACCTGGCATTCCTGTGCACAGTTCAGGATCTCCAGGTTTTAGAAAATAAGGTAGAATCCGAGGAGATTGCTTAACAAATAAATCAGCGCAGGCTGTACACAAAGAATTCCACTTTGAAAATGCTGCTGCTCTCTGGAGAGCTTCTCTCTCTCTCGATTCCGCGGCAGTACGTGTTGCAGGGTTGGATTAGCCTGTTAATTTAGCTGTTAGCCGGGCTCTGTTGGTAACTCTGTAGCCCCTGGTTTCAAACCTCAGCCCAGATCTAAGCACATAATCTAACCCGACACTTCACTGCCGTCCCGAGGGGGGCGGCCATGTTGTCATCTTTCAGATGGGAGTGTAACCGAGGATGAGATGTTGAACGGAAGCCTGGGCTGCCTGCTCAGGCAGATCAACAAAGATTCCATAGCTCTTGAGGAGGTGGCGGAGGGTCCAATTTGGCTAATTTTCCCAGCCGCTCCCGGCTCGGATGAGCCTCACATGGGGTGGCCTTGCCTCCAGCTGATGAACTTTCAAGAGCCTTGCATTTATATGGCGCCATTCACAACCTGAAGACGTCCCAGTATACTTCATTGTCAATGAAGTGATGTCATGGTGGCACAGTGGTTAGCACTGCTGCCTCACAGCGCCAGGGACCCGGGTTCAATTCCGGCCTCGGGTGACTGTACGGAGTTTGCACATTCTCCCCGTGTCTGCATGGGCTTCCTCTGCTTTCCTCCCACGCTCCAAAGATGTTTGGGTTAGGTTGATTGGCCATGCTAAATTGACCCTTAGTGCCAGGGGATCAGAGGGTAACTATGGGCCTGGGTGGGATTGTTGTCGGGGCAGCTCGATGGGCCGAATGGTCTCCATCTGTTCCTGCAGGATTCTCATTCTATGATTCTATGATTGTTATACTGCAGTGGAATGTGGCAGCCAATGTGCACACAGCAAGATCCCATAGACGGCAACATGATCAAGACCAGTAAGAAGTCTCACACCAGGTTAAAATCCAACAGGTTTATTTGGAATCACGAGCTTTCAGAGCGCTGCCCCTTCATCAGGTTAGCACTGCTGCCTCGCAGCACTGCTAACCTGATGAAGGAACATCACTCACCTGATGAAGGAGCAGCGTTCCGAAAGCTCATGATTCCAAATAAACCTGTTAGACTTTAACCAGATGTTGTGAGACTACTTACTGTGCCCAACCCAGTCCAACGCCGGCGTCTCCACATCATGGTAAAGACTGCTTTTGTCACATTGATTGAGGGCTAAGTATTGCACAGACAGGTCATCAGGGACCGCTCCTCAATAAAGTACCATGGAATATTTTACATCCATTCTTGGGCCTGCAGTTTAACCTCTACAAGCAAAGTGCAGCACCTCTGCTAGTGCAACACTCTCTCAGCAATGCACTTGTGTGTCAACCTCGGTTTGTGTGCTTGGTTTTCTGGAACAGGGTTTAAATCCACCTCATTATGACTCAGGGATGAGGGTTACTACCAGCTGAGCCATTGCAAGCACAAAATGCAAATACAGTTTTTAAAAAGCTATTTGTCCAACACCGACCTACTCCTTCCTTGTTACTCAGGGAGATGGCCACTCATTCAACAACGATGTAGCCTCAATCTCTAAATCTTCCCTCCAACATGCTGTCGCCACCATCCTCCAATTCAAAAGCATCCCTAAGATACTTTTCTTCAATTGGATAGTTGTCCTGCCTCCTGCTCAGTATCAAGTGTATGTCCACCATTGGCTGCTTTATCCCGGTATTATGGTCAGGCAGAATCTTTCTATATTCTATACGCACGAATAGTCCCACATAGTATTTATATAGCACAGAAACAGGCCATTTGGCCCAACAGATCCATGCTGGTGTTTAAGCTCCACACAAGCCTCCTCCCCACCTTCTTCACCTAACTCTATCAGTGTACCCTTCTATTCCTTTCTCCCTCAGATGTTTGTCTTAATTCCCCTTAAATGCATCTATGTCATTCACCTTGGGTTGCCAACTGTGATTAAATGTATTGCTGGAGATCTCATCACATGACTACCTCCCATGTCCAGCCATTTGTTGGCCGACATCTCCATCCTTGTGACGCAAGAAAAAAGGAAAAAATATATATTTATTAGTCACAAGTAAGGCTTACATTAACACTGCACTGAAGTTACTGTGAAATTCCCCCAGTCGCCACACTCCGGTGCCCGTTCGGGTCAATGCACCTAACCAGCACGTCTTTCAGAATGTGGGAGGAAACCGCAGCACCCGGAGGAAACCCACGCAGAGACTGGGAGAACGTACAGACTCCACACAGACAGTTACCCAAGCTGGGAATCGAACCCGGCTCCCTGGTGCTGTGAGGCAGCAGTGCTAACCACTGTACCACCATGCTGCACTGTGCTACAATGCCTTCCCAAACCAATTGGAAAGCAAAAGGGCTCCTTACCCAATTTGATGATGCTTGTCTATTAGCTCAACAGCCAATCCTCCCACATTTTCAATATTTGTACAACAGGTAAAGAGAAAACGACATATTATATCATTTTTAAAAAATGATTTTTTGTTCCACACAGCAGCATCCTGGAGATTGGTCTTCAACTTGTGGAGAGTCCAGGCCAATTCTGGAGTGTTGGCACCTCAGCGCATGCTGGTGGTGGTGTTGATGTGTTCCACGTTGTAACCACTCTCTGCATAACGAAGATTCTTTCAAATACCTTGACAGATTTTAAAAATTTATTCGTGGGCATCGCTGGCTGGTCCACATTTATTGCCCATCCCTAGTTGTTTGAGGGCAGTTGAGAGTCAACCACATTGCTGTGGCTCTGGAGTCACATGTAAGGATTTCCTTCCCGAAGGGACATTAGTGAACCAGATGGATTCATAGAATCATAGAATTCCACAGTGCAGAAGGAGGCCATTCGGGCCATTGAGTTTGCGCCGACAACAATCCATCCTGGCCCTATCCCCGTAACCCCACATATTTATCCTACTAATCCTCTAACCTACATATTCCTGGACAATAAGGGGCAATTTAGCATGGCCAATGCACCTAACCAGCACATCTTTAGAATGTGGGAGGAAACCGGAGCACCCAGAGGAAACCCACGCAGGCACGGGGAGAACGTGCAAACTCCACACAGACAGTGACCCAAGCTGGGAATTGAACCCAGGTTGCTGGAGCTGTGAGGCAGCAGCGCTAACCACTATGCCGATTTTTCCTGACAATCGACAATGGTTTCATGGTCATCAGTCGATTCTTAATTCCAGATTTTTTAAATTGAATTCAAATTCCACCAGCTGCCGTGGCGGGATTCGAACCCGGGTCCCCAGAACATTAGCTGGGCTTCTGGATTAATAGTTTAGTGATAATACCACTGGGCCATCGCCACCCCTGCGAAGTAAGTGTTCAGGGTTGGCTCTTAACAAGAACTAAACTATTTTCTAACCAATCTTTTCACTAAGGTTCATGAATCTGGTTTTCATTTTTCGGGTTTGGGATTGACAGGAAAATGCCGATCACAGTACAGTTTATCCGCAGAGCCAGGAACAGCCCCACAGCTACATGTGGCAGTGGTTGGTTTAAGTAAAGCAGCTTTATTCTTGCTGTAATTTATGAGTCCATGGTATTTTGGCTGCACTTAATTGAAGTCTTGAGAGCAAAGAGCCAGGAGGGTGCATTGGTCTTCATTGAGTGGGGAATTACTCATGTTAACTCCGATGGATAAATTCACTGTCCAAACGGCCTGGAGAGGGACAGTGATTGAAGATTCAGTCGTGATAATATGGAAGGTGGATGAGGAGCCAGAGGGGGGTGAGAGGGCTTTTAATTTCAATCAGCGGGCCTCTTTCTGAATGCAGACATTTTTAACTAGCTGGCACACTTTGAATGGAAAAAAATACCTTCAATGCCATGTGGAATTACAATGTGGTCGGGATTCAGTGCTTCATTATTCTGTCCTCACTGATCTACACTGAGTTACGTAGAAACATTGAAAAAAGGAGCAGGAGTAGGTCATTCGGCCCTTCGAGCCTGCTCCGCCATTCACAGCTGATCCGCCATCTCAACGCCATACTCCCGCTCTCTCCCCATGCCCCCCCCCCCCCACACCTGTAGAGCCTAGACATCTATCTATTCCTTTCTGAAACGCATTCAGCAACTTGGGCTCCAAAACCAAGTTTCCATCCTCTCGTAAATCAATCTTAAAAGTCCCAGCTGTAGCCGTGACGTTTTTATACTTCTCTGAACTTTGCCAGTCCTGAAAGAAGAGGAATCATTTGAACTTGCATTTAAACACCAGTTCACTGTTGTACAATCAACAAACTCTGGATCAAGGCCGTGCCGGAATTCAGATCCTGCTGGATTCCAGATTTGCCAGATTTCAGGTGTTTAAAAAAATGGCAGCATGGACAAGTTGGGCCGAAGGGCCTGTTTCCATGCTATAAACCTCTATGACTCTATGACTCTATGCTGCTGAAAGCGAATGGAGTTTTTGACTGGAACGCCAAGTTCTCCGTTCTGACGTGCAGTGGGGTGGCCACGGACAAGATCGAAGAATCCCACCCTAAATATATGATATGTAGACTTTACATATAAATGAATCAATGCAAAAATGCTATCTAAAGGTATTATTAGCCTATTAATCTGATCCTTCAAATCTATAGCTCCTCTGACACAAATATAATGATTCAGAAACAGTATAAAGATGTTGGAGGATGTTGTTTTTCATATTCAATTATGATTGGTGATTGGACCATCTTTTATTTCTAATTTCAGATCTTAATAAGAAGTGAGAGCTTTATACTCCCTGAGAGACCAGCGGGGCACATAAAAATTGTGAACATTTTCCTCTGATATCTTTTTAATAGAGAAGTCTCTAGTTCTGTTGAAGAGACAACCGATTGCCTGGATGTAGATCTTAATTAATACATGGCGGGACAAGCACAACAATAATTAATGCTCTCTCAATGCACGAGCATTTTAAAATTACACGGTTCCCTTTGCTTAGTGTGTATTGGCAAGCGACGCACTCATCTTCATTTGTAACACAGAATAGCCTCTTGCAGGGCAGCGGGCACTTTGAATTGATCTGCCCGGTATGCGTGCAACAGCACTGTCAGAGTGCTTGGGAACAATTCCTCTGCTTGGAGTTTCCGAGCAAATGATAAATGTGCTTTCTTAACATTATATTGAAGAAAATAGCAAGCCAACAATATCTTCTTTGGCACTCCGAAGATGTCACCACTCAGTTTTCAATAGATTGTTGGAATGCATTGTTATTTTCAGAAAGATGCTTTGACAGTGCAACGGTGAATAAAAGTACAATACTGTTATAGATTCCCAAATTACACAGGCAAACTATTTTCTTTGTTATCTTTGGGAAGTTTATATTACTACCAAGTTTATTAGCTTAAACCCATGATCAACGCAATTTCTATCTTACCATCTACTTACATCCTTATCAAGTTCCATTCTTGCTAAAGCCCTTTATACATCCCTTGTCACCTTGACCAATCCAAGACACCCTTCGCATGAACCCCATCTTCACTCCTGTGACAGTACTGTGTCTTTAAGAAATGTATTTATGTCATGTTTCTTGTGCAGGATCAACCGGTGCCGCTTTGTCTGTAACGGGCAGCATCTGTTGTAACTGCAGCAGCATAATTGATTTTAATTCCTAGAATGTTTGTTTTAATTTGGGTAACGCTATTCCATTATTTTAGTGTTTTCCCCTGGGGGTTTCTCAGAGTAAGGCTTGATTGACAGGAAAAATCATATGTGGCACGGTAGCTCAGTGGTTAGCATTGCTGCTTCACAGCGCCAGAAACCCTGGTTCGATTCCTGGCTTGAGTCACTGTGGAGTTTCAACGTTCTACCTGTGTCTGTGTGGGTTCCTCCGGGTGCTCCGGTTTCCTCCCACATTCTGAAAGACGTGCTGGTTAGGTGCATTGACCCGAACAGGTGCCGGAGTGTGGCGACTCGGGGAATTTCACAATGACTTCATTGCAGTGTTAATGTAAGCCTTATTTTTGACCAATAAATAAATTTTATGGGGCGGCACGGTGGCACAGTGGTTAGCACTGCTGCCTCACAGCACCAGGGACCTAGGTTCAATTCCCACCTCGGGTCACTGTCTGTGTGGAGTTTGCATCTTCTCCCTGTGTCTGTGTGGGTTTCCTCCGGGTGCTCCGGTTTCCTCCCACAGTCCAAAGATGTGCAGGTTAGGTTGATTGGCCATGATAAATTGACCCTAGTGTCAGGGGGATTAGCAGGGTAAATATGAGGGGTTACGGGAATAAGGCCTGGGTGGAATCCTGTTCAGTAGAGACTTGATGGGCCGAATGGCCTCCTTCTGAACTGTAGGGACTTTATAAAATTAATCTTCTATTCTATGAAATATGAATGGCGGGGGATTAGGTTTATACAGAGAAATCAAGTCCGTTTCTGCTTGTAATTGTTTGGGAAAGGTGCTGCTCTTTCTCTCTCTGGATTTGGAGACTGGGATCTGCTGGGAAATAAGCCCCTTTCTCTGGAGGCTGGTGAATGGGAGTCAGAAGACTGGTGTCTGTCTGTATTTGTCCAGAAGGGTAAAAAGGCTGAAAATCTAGCATCCACATGAGCCAATATGTTTGTTTTGTGCTAACATAGTCTGAAGAGGGACTTATGTCTGTGGGGTTCCTGCTTACATTGGAACTATAGAGATAGTTAGCTGTTAAGAATTATACCTTGTCATGTTTAAGTATTTTCAATTGGTAAAAGTTATGCTAATTCTTTTAGTTATATTTTAACTGTGTTGTTAAATAAAGTTTGTTTTAATATGAGCTTCCTTGTGGATGTATCATTCCTGGAGCGAAAAACGTTATGCTCACCCTAATGCCAAAATAAAAGAAATTGGGGTCGAGGCTAACTTCATAATATACCTTGGAGTTTCTGTTCTGGTCCCTATCACTCCTTATGTAATATCTGCGCCTTCAACTCTCCCAATCCCGACCATCTTTTTATTCCTCTCCATCTTCTCCAACTTCAGTTGTAGAATCTTCAACTATTTTGGCCCCACATTTTTTCCCCACACCCTTTAAAATAGGAAATCTGCCATCCTTACCTGACCTGGCCTCCACGTGACTCCAGATCCGCAGTCATGTGATTGACTCTTAACTGCCGTCTGAAATGGATGCATAAACCACTCATTTCAAGAGCAATTTGGAATGGGCAATAAATGCTGCCCAGCCAGCGACACCCATATCCCATGTGAATGAATAAAAAAAAATCGTGGCCCTTTGCTGTAATGTCTCCAATGCAAGATATCCTTCCTTAAATTTGGAGGTCAAAACTCCACACAGTACTCCAAGTGAAATCTCATCAAAACCCTGCACAACTGAAGCAAGTCTTGTATATTCCTTTACTCTGAGCTCCTCACAATGAAGGCCAATGTACTATTTGGCTCTCCCCTTTGGCTGACAGCAGCTTGCTGAGTAAAAGTTGCCGCATTACCCCCACCGTCCATGGGTAAAATAGTGCCGGGGACGGGGGGCGGCTGATAGGCTTAAGAGTGGGTTACCCACAACCCCTCCGCGCCCCGCCCCCATAAGGGGCGGCACGGTGGCACAGTGGTTAGCATTACTGTCTCACAGCGGCAGGGACCCGGGTTCGATTCCCAGCTTGGGTCACTGTCTGTGTGGAGTTTGCACATTCTCCCTGTGTCTGCGTGGGTTTCCTCCGGGTGCTTCAGTTTCCTCCCACATTCTGAAAGATGTGCTGGTTAGGTGCATTGACTTGAACAGGCACCAGACTGTGGTGACTTGGGGAATTTTACACTAACTTCATTGCAGTGTTAACGTAAGCCTGACTTGCGACTAATAAATAAACTTTACTTTACTTTAAGACAGGTTGGAGCAAGTTTAAGAGGCCCTCCTAACTTTAATCTAGCTGGTTGGGGGCAGTGGTGCTTGTGAGGGGTGTATAAAACTCTACCCAGCAGGTCAGGCAGCATCCATTGAGAGAGAAACAGAGTCAACATTTCAGGGTGATGGCCTTTCTTTGGGACTGGAAGAAAGTTCGAGACGGCAACAGATTTCAAATGAGTGCAGAGGCAGGTAAAGGGTGAAGTGGGGGAAAAGCAGAGGCAGTGGGCTGTGGCAGGGTAGAAGGCAGGAGTTCCATTAAGAGTCATCCAGATTAATGCGTGATTGGACTTGAATATAGGCCAACATCGACAAGGGGGGCAGACTTCACTCCCAAAAGGACTTCAATGAACCAGTTAATTTTTTTGTAAAGCGATAATTCATGGTCATTTTTTACTGGTCCTGGCTTTTTATTTCCAGATTCCTTTTCCAGTATATCAGAACGACTATTGTGGGAATTGAACTCATGCTCTCTGGATTATTAGTTCAGTAACATAACCGCTACACTATACAGCATCCTATCAAGATTGTACGTTCGACTCCTGGGCTAAGGATCAATCACCTAACCCCCGTGTCACGAGTTCTACCAACTGACAGATATTTGAGCAGCTCCCATTTCTTGGACAATCTTCAAAATTTACTCAGAAAACAATCGTGACCGTCTCCTGTCACATTTCAACGTCTTCAGAGAGGGAGAGAAATCATATTTTAATGACACTTCTGGGCAGAGAGGGAGTCTATTTATGATCCTTCACTTGGGATTCGCTGACAAACGTTAAGAAAGATGTAGTTAATTAAGGATTGTACAATTGTATTTCACGTACAATTCGAATCCTAGAGTGAATTCGCTTCATCGGAGGAGAGCGTTGCACTTTTGGGGAAAGTACTCCAAAGTCGAAGCAGATGGCCGAGTATTATATTTTTCAACAGCAACTTACCATATGGCCATAGCTTTAGGAGCAGAATTAGGCCATTTGGCCCATCGAGTCTGCTCCGCCATTCACACAAACAACAAAAGAACAAAGAAGAGTTCAGTCCTCCAAGCCCGTGCCGATCATGATGCCCTAAATAAATAAAAAACCCTTCTGCCCCCACTCAGTCCGTATCCCTCTATTCCCTCCCTATTCATGCACCCATCCAGGCCTCTTAAATGTGGCTAATGTGCCTGCTTCCGCCACCTCCTCTGGCAGCGCGTTCCAGGCACCCACCACTCTCTGCGTGAAAAACTTCCCCCGCACATCTCCCTTAAACGTTCCCCCCTCTCACCTTGAACCTGTGCCCCCTTGTAACTGATTATTATTTGTCTAATCTATGTGGTTGCCTGTGATAGGTCTGGACGTGGTAAATGATGAGGACTGTGTAGATATAAAGAATTTGCTGCCCAAGTTGGCGGTGGAGACAGGGAGACTCTTAGTCAGTGAATTATAGACATCCTCCACCCTCTGCTCAAAAAGCTTCTTCCTCATGTTCCCTCAACACCTACTGTCACATAAAGGCATGTAAAATCGCCAGCTCCAACGTACCCCTCCCCGATCAGCTCAATGCATTCTACGCCTGTTTTGAGCAAGAGGTCAGCGAGAGCATGCCCTCCACCCTAGAAGTCCTGGATGAACCTATATTTGGGGTCACCATTGCAGATGTCAGAGCAGCTTTCTTGAAGGTCAACCCACGGAAAGCAATTGGCCCGGATGGGGAGTACCCGGACATGTACTCAGATCCTGCGCGGATCAGCTGGCGGGGGTATTCACAGACATCTTCAACCTCTCTTTACAACAATCTGAGGTCCGTATCTGCTTCAGGAAGACGACCATCATCCCGGTACCTAAGAAAAGCCAAGCAGCGTGCCTTAATGACTATTGGCCGGTGGCTCTGACATCCATCATTATGAAACGTTTTGAAAGGTTAGTCATGGCACGAATCAATTCCAGCCTCCCGGACTACCAGGATCCACTACAGTTTGCCTATTGCCGCAACAGGTACATAGCAGGCGGCATTTCCCTGGCCCTGCACTCAACCCTGGAACACCTAGATAACAAGGACACCTATGTCAGACTCCTATTTATTGACTACAGCTCAGCCTTCAACACTATTGTTCCCACGAAACTCATCTCCAAACTCCGTGGTCTGGGCCTTGGCACTTTCCCCTGTGACTGGATCCTGAACTTCCTAACTCACAGACTACAATCAGTAAGGATGGGCAACAACACCTCCTCCATGATCATCCTCAACACCAGTGCCCCACAAGGCTGTGTTCTCAGGCCCCTACTATAGTCCTTACACACCTATGACTGTGCGGCCAAATTCCCCTCCAATTCGATTTTCAAGTTTGCTGACGGCACCACCGTAGTGGATTGGATATCAAACAATAACGAGACAGAGTACAGGAATGAGATAGAGAATCTGGTGAACTGGTGCGGCAACAATAATCTCTCCCTCAATGTCAACAAAACAAAGGAGATTGTCATCGGCTTCAGGAAGCGTAAAGGAGAACATGCCCCAGTCTACATCAATGAGGATGAAGTAGAAAGGGTCGAGAGCTTCAAGTTTTTAGGTGTCCAGATCACCAACAACCTGAACTGGTCCCCCCATGCCGACACTATGATTAAGAAAACCCACCAATGCCCCTACTTTCTCAGAAGACTAAGGAAATTTGGCATGCCAGCTAAGACTCTCACAAACTTTTACAGATGCACCATTGAAAGCATTCTTTTTGGTTGTATCACAGCTTGGTATGGCTCCTGCTCTGCCCAAGACCGCAAGGAACTACAAAAGGTTGTGAATGTAGCCCAATCCATCATGCAAACCAGCCTCCCATCCATTGACTCTGTCTACACTTCCCGCTGCCTGGCAAAGCAGCCAGCATAATTAAGAACCCCACGCACCCTGGACATTCTCTCTTCCACCTTCTTCCTTCGGGATAAAGATACAAAAGTCTGAGGTCATGTACCAACCGACTCAAGAACAGCTTCTTCCCTGCTGCTGTCAGACTTTTGAATGGACCTACCTTGCATTAAGTTGATCTTTCTCTACGCCCTAGCTAACACTGCACTCTCTCGTTTCCTTCTCTATGAACGGTATGTTTTGTCTGTATAGCGCGCAAGAAACAATACTTTTCACTGTATACTAATACATGTGACAATAATAAATCAAATCAAATCAAATCACTTGTCTTGAATCTATGTCGTCTGGTTCTAGAATTCTCCACCAGGGGAAACAATTTTGTCCAGTCCATTTTATCCCTTCCCCTCATAATTTTTGTACACCTGTATCAAGCCACCCCTCAACCTGCTGTGTTCCAAGGGAAATAACCCCAACCCATCCAATCTTTCCTCACATCTACACTTTCCTAGCCCTGGCAACATTGGACCTACAAGGAGGATTCAGGAACGATCCTGTCTCACCTCAATTTCAGTGGTGCTCAGCCCCATTTATTGGTTGAGGAAACAGCACGGCGGAATGCTAATTGGACCACAGTCCTCATCATTCACCCCGTCCAGACCTATCACAGGCAACCACCTATATTAGACAAATAATGTTAACCATTTGTCATTATCACAAGGGCCTAGTGCAAAGGTGCCACTTATAACAAATTAAACACAGCAATTATTGAAAACAGTTCTCCACACCTTGTTAACCCTGGTACAACATTAACTGATGGGCAAAGGTCAATACTTATCCCCTCCAAGGATTCCTGGAAGTGTCACTGCTGCAATTGTGTGGTTCCCGTGATTCTCTTCACTGGGAGATTCTTGCTTTTCTCGAGATCAGGACAAGCAAGGAGTGGAAATGTATCCTGTACTAATTGGAAACTTAGTGACTGGCAAAGCCCACAGGGATTGCAGCAGCTTCAAGTGGCTTCACCATCCACTGCCTACAGTGGATTAATCACGACAGGACAGACTCACAGACTAGGCAGTGGGGGCTGTCTTTCTGTCATTTAGACTCGGAATAAACTAATTGTTGCTAAGGTTACCATCCACAATGAGCATTCTCTACTGATATTTCTGGCTATGGTCATAACTCCTCGAGGGAACTGCATTGAGAAAACAACTCGCATTTATATAGCACCTTTGACATAATAAGATGTCCCAAAGGTTCCACGGGAGTTTTTATCAGGCAGAATGCAATACCGAACACATAACGAGGTATTGGACCAAAAGATTGGTCAAAGGGCTAGGTTTTGAGGACTTAAAAGGGAACAGAGGGTGATATAAGAAGGGAATTCCAGAGCATAGGGCCTGGGCAGCTAAAGGCACAGCCATCAAAGGTGGAGTCGTTGTTTTTTCATTCGTGGGTGTCGCTGGCTGGCCAGCATTTATTGCCCATCCCTAGTTGCCCTTGGAGGGCGGTTGAGAGTCAATCACATTGTTGTGGCTCTGGAGTCACATGTAGGCCAGACCGGGTAAGGACGGCTGATTTCCTTCCCTAAAGGGGCATTCGTGAACCAGATGGGTTTTTCCAACAATCGACAATGGTTTCATGGTCATCAGTGGATTCATAATTCCAGTTATTTTAAAATTCAAAATTTAAATCCCATCATCTGCCGTGACGGGATTCAAACCCGGGTCCCCAGAACCTGCTCTGCGCTTCCCCGAAGTGCAATAGATGCTGGGTCAGTGAGTAAATTTAAGGAGGAGTTAGACAGATTTTTAATCGGTAATGGGTTGAAAGGTTATGGGGTGAAGGCAGGAAAATGGGGGTGAGGAGCATATCAGCTATGATCGAACAGCGCAGTGGACTCGATGGGCTGAATGGCCTAATTCTTCTGCTATATTTGATGAACTTATGAGCTTATGAACATTAGCTGAGTTTCAGGATTAATAGTCTAGTGATAATACCACTAGGCCATCGCCTCCCCTAGAATTAAGAGTGGGAACACAGAGATCTCACAGAGCTGTAGGGCTGGAGGAGGTGGCACAGTGAAAATAAGCTGAGTACATGGTGCAGATATAATTTTAGAAGCTGATCTCCAAGTCAAGGATAGTCATCAAATTCTAAATGGTGTGGTTCAGGCTTAGACTGTTGTGATGATACTGTGCCTCTAAGAAATGTATTTTTATCATGTCACGTGTAAGAGGCATGTTTAGAGTTCGGCTCTGTTTACACAGTGCCAATTTGTCTGCACCAGGCAGCTCATATGCTGAGAATGCAGACTAATAATGGATCCCAGATATCAATGTTTGCTTGTTTTAATCTGTGTTCATTCATTTTTCTTTTCTTTTGGTTTTTCCTCTGTGCTTTCAGAGTAGGCTTTGATTAAGTTGATTGACAAGAGACAGAGGCATGTGCCAATGGAGATAGCTAAGCTAACAGGGAAAAGCAAGCAGTTTCTGTATTGTCCTGAATGAAGCCAGAGGAATCTCTCTCTCTCTCTCTCTGCTGTTTGAGTGTCAAAAGACAAGTGTCTTTCTGACTCTCTTTCTCTCTCACCCAAATTATTCAAAGGCTCTGGGACTGTTAACAAGTTAACAAAAGACAAGCAAGCCGGTGTTGTTTGCTAACTGATTTTGAAGAGGAGTTCAAGTCTACAAGAGGAATATTGCTTGAATTGGAACCAATAGAGATAGGTAGCAGTTAAGAATTGTATCTTGTCATGTTTAAGTATTCCAATTGGCAAAGTTAAGCTAATTCATTTGTTATAGTCAAACTGTATTGTTAAAATAAAGTTTGTTTTGATAAAAGCTTCCTAATGTCAATAGAATACACTTGGAGAGAAACAGCTGATTCTCACAATAATGCCAAAACAGAAAAACTGTTGGGGTCTAGTCTAATTTCATAATATACCATAGGGTTTCTGATCTGGCCCCTAAAGCAGTTACCATGGGGAGAGATGGAGTTCATGTTAAGGGAACAGAGTTCATGGTGGGCACAGAAGACCGTAGGGTTTCAATCTTTCCAATATCCAGTTGGAGAAAATTCCTCCTCATCTCGTACTGAGGGCTGAAATAGTGTGACAAATGCAGGACAGTGAAGGGGCTGCTGGTGAGGTAGAACTGGGTGTAATTGGTGCGCATGTGGAAACTGGCATTGTCAAGGGGCAGCATGTAGGTAGAAAATGGACAAGGGGAGAGGGGCAAGGATAGCTCCATGGGAGACTCCAGAGATAACAGTGCGGGAGCAGGAAGAGAAGCTGTAGCAGTTCATTTGCTGGTTATGAAGGGATAGACTAAAATGCCAAGTTATTTAAAATCAAATGCGGTCTCTACTAAGCAGAAAGGCATGCCTAAAACTGAAATTAATCAATAAAGTGGATGAAGTTACTGATGAGAACTACGGCAGTGCGTTTTACAGGGAGGCTAACGACCCAATACGATATTGCCCTATGAACTGATGCTAAACCCAATTTGTCTCTTATTTACATTGGGGATAGTTCCTCACCCATTCTTGGACAAAGCCAAGAGTAAAATTAAAAAGATGCAGTAGCAAGGGGCTATTTCATTGGTCACCAAGCCAACAAATAGAGTTCAGGAATGGTTATGGTTCAGCCAAATGATTTTATGAGAATCTGCATGGATTTAACTCAACTAAACAAATGAGTGGAATGTAAGAACCGCTCGATGGCCTCAGTGAATGAGAACGTGTCAAACTAGCCAAGGCTACTTGATTTACAAAATCAGATGCAAACAGTGGATTTTACCAGTTGCTCTGGACAAAGAATCCAATCAAATCTTTCCCAGAGAACAATGTCTCACAAACTACAAGACATGGAAGGAGTAATATGTCACACGGACGGCATACGAATTAATACGAGTTCAGACGATTGAGGGGGGACCTCACAGAGACTTAAAAAATTCTAACAGGACTAGGCAGGGTCGATGCAGGGAGGATGTTCCCGATGGTGGGGGAGTCCAGAACCAGGGGTCACAGTCTGAGGATTCGGGGTAGACCATTTAGGATGGATGTGAGGAGACATTTCTTCACCCAAAGAGTGGTGAGTCTGTGGAATTCATTATCACAGGAAGTAGTTGATGCCAAAACATTGAATGTATTCAAGAGGAGGCTGGGTATAGCACTTGGGGCAAATGGGATCAAAGATTATGGAGAGAAAACGGGATTAGGCTATTGAGTTGGACGATCAGCCATGATCGTGATGAATGGTGGAGCAGGCTCGAAGGGCCAAATAGCCTCCTCCTGCTCCTATCTTCTGTGTTTCTATGTTTCTATACTTACACATGGTTCCACGGGAGAAGAGCATGGTCACAGAGTCGGAGCAGTCCCGGAAGCCTTCCAGGATGCCTCAGGCCTAACATTGGATGAGAAACATGAGTTTGTCACAGCACAATCCATGGAATTTCTGTTGATCCACAAAACACAAAAGCAATCCGAGAATTCCCACCACCCAGGAACATAACTGAGCTTCTGAGATTCCTCGGGATGTTCAACCAAGCGGACAAGTTCCTCCCAAATTTAACAGAGGTTAATCAGCCGCTGAGACAAGGTCAGCAGTGGTTCAGGAATATGGGCCCGAAAACGTTTTCGAAAGGATTAAACAGCTTTTAATCTCTTCTGAAATCTTGGCACATTACGAGCCAGATTTACTGACCATAGTAACAGCAGATGCATCTCCACAGCTCTGTGGGCAGTGTTGATTCAGGTACAGAGAGACAGCAAGCGTAGGCCAGTCAAAGAGATCTCTTGGTCTCTAACAGAAATTGAACAATGAAGTGCTGCAATAGGCAGCAATGTGGGTATGTGGAAAAGTGTCAGACTCTGCCATGGGGTTGAATTACAAAATCAAAACAGATCATGAGTCATTAGCCACCCTTCTGAGCTCAAATTGCTCAAGATGCTGCCCACAATCCAGTGCTTCAGATTAAGATCAATTGGTTTACTGAGATGACTACAGTGGTGCGGGTATTGAAGTGGAGGGAAGGGAGTTCACTCAGAACCAGCTCCTACAGGTAAAGAGCAATGTAATAACCAGGTAACCTTATCTTTGTGATGTTGATCGAGGGATAAATATTGGCCAAGACACAAAGTTAGCTCTCCTTGTTCTCTGCAAGAGAAGATAGATAGAACCACATTTAAAGACCTCATCTGAAAGAACATCTCCCACATTGCTGCACTCCCGCAATATGGCACTCCCTCAATGCTGCCCTCCCTCACTACAACACTCCCTCAATACATCAATACAACACTCTCTGAATGCTGCGTTTCCACAATGCTGCCCTCCTTCAGTACAACACTCCCTCAATACATCAATACAACACTCTCTGAATGCTGCGTTTCCTCAATGCTGCCCTCCCTCAATACAACACTCCCTCAATATAGCACTTCCTCAATATGGCACTTGCACAATACGGCTCTCCCTCAATACAGCACTAGGGTGTCAACTGTAATTTACATGCACATGTGGGACTTGAACCCACAACCTTTTGATGTAGAGGCAGGTGTGCGACACACTATGCTGAGTTCAAGCCTCAATTCCTGTACCCTATCTTCATTTCATAGAAATCATCATAGAAACCCTACAGTGCAGAAGGAGGCCATTTGGCCCATCGAGTCTGCACCGACCACAATCCCACCCAGGCCCCACCCCCACATATTTTACCTGCTAATCTGGGGTAATTTCTCCCAGCCTTGAGAATTGCAGCTCTACCTTTACTGGGATAACGACAGCAGAGACTGAATATTGAACTCGAGGCTTTGGTCCTACACATTAACCGTGAGTTAACGGGGGAGTCTGGCCTCAGGTGGTGGGTGAGGGCAAAGGAGTGGATGACCGCTGAATGGGCTGGATTGGATAAAGCTTACATTGAGATGGTAATTAAATCCCTTGGGTGGAAACGGTAAGAGTTTTGGCTTGAGTATCACAAAAACTGCTAAGAATGATGTCCCATTAAACTTCCCACTATTCAGAAACACATGCTCTGGATCTTGAATAAACAAAGCAAATAGAGCGTCACTCAGGTACCATCAGCCTGAAATCAAGTTGACCTCCCTATGGCTCCGAGCTAATTCTGTCTCTGAAACCCTGCCACCAATTCCTACTTTGAAAGCATCTTATAGTAAACTGAGCCGTGAATGTTTGGCATTTAAAAGGAAGGCAGCTTATGCAAAGAAGTTTTGAGGATGGCATGAATGACAGGATGCATGTGTAGAGACAGAGAAGGAGGAACCAACTGTAAAGATGCTCGTTCCCCAGTTCAGTGGAAACACAATTTGTTTATTTACAGGTTAAAACATACTGAGATTTGTAGCCTCCTGGCTGCATTCAGCTCTCGAGATGGCTCTGAGTACAGGACCCCTCCCCACGAGAGTGATCCCCCACCCTGCTCCCTGATTGGTTCCCTGGGTCATGGTGGCACAGTGGTTAGCACCGCTGCCTCACAGCACCAGGGACCCGGCCTTGGGTGACTATGTGAAGTTTGCACATTCTCCCCATGTCTGCGTGGGTTTCCGCCGGGTGCTCCGGTTTCCTCCCACACTCCAAAGATGTGTAAGTTAGGTGGACTGGCCATGCTAAATTGCCCATTTGTGTCAGGGGGTCTAGCAGGGTAAATATGTGGGGTTACGGGGATAGGGCCTGAGTGGGATTGTTGTCAGTGCAGGCTCAGTGGGTCAAATGGCCTCCTTCTGCACTGTGGGAATTCTATGATTTCCGTCAAGTGACCCTTACTCTGCAGATTGTTCCTTCCAGGGCCAATCACCACACCAACACACACAGGGAGGGTAGAAGCTGAGAATGGAGGCGTACAGTGACACAGCAGCAAAATGCCTCACAAAGATGTGAACAGAATTTGATGTGGCGATGCCGGCGTTGGACTGGGGTAAACACAGTAAGAAGTTTAACAACACCAGGTTAAAGTCCAACAGGTTTATTTGGTAGCAAAAGCCACACAAGCTTTCGGAACTCCAAGCCCCTTCTTCAGGTGAGTGGGAATTCTGTTCACAAACAGGGCATATAAAGACACAGACTCAATTTACGCTGTCTCGTCATTGTTTGAGATCTGACCCACTACGGTGGTGTCGTCAGCAAACTTGAAAATCGAATTGGAGAGGAATTTGGCCACACAACATAGAATCCCTATCATGCAGGAGAGGCCATTCAGCCCATTGAGTTTGCACTAACTCTCTGACAGAGTATCTTACCCAGGCCCTCTCTCCATAACCCCACACATTCTCCATGGCCAATCCACTTAACCTGCACATCTTTGGACTGTGGGTGGAAACCCATGAAGACACGGGGAGAACGTGCAAACTCCACAGCCACCCAAGTTCGGAATTGAACCCACGTCCCTGGAGCTGTGAGGCAGCAGTGCTAACCACTGTGCCACCGTACCGCTCTGGGATAGTTTACTGCACCGATACAGGGCCTTGCTGAGATTACATCTGAAGTACCTCGTACAGTTGTGCTCTCCTTATTTGAGAAGAAGGATATAGTAGGGTTAGAAGACGTTCAGAGAAGGTTCACACGGCCCATTCCTGGGATGGAAGGCTTATCTTATGAAAAAAGACTGAACAGACTGGTCTCCACTGATTGGAGTTTGGAAGAATGAGATGTGAGTTTATTGAATCATATCAGATTCTGAAGGAATTTGATAGGGTGGAGACTGGGAGGACTGTTCCCTCTTGTGGGGAGACTCAACTAGAATAAGAGGTCTGCCATTTAAGATGGAGATGAGTAGAAACGTTTTCTCTCAGAGGGTTGTTAGTTGGTGGGATTTTTCCCCCCCAGAGAGCATTGGAGGCTGACTCATTGAATTTATTTAAGGTTGAGTCAGATCAATTTTCGATCGATGGTCGAGAATTATGGGGGGAAGACAGGAAAGTGGAATGGAGGACACAACTAGATCATCTGCAATCTTACTGAGTGACAGCATGATCAAAGGGCCAAATGGACTACTCCCGCTCCTAAGTCCTACATTCAGATGATTTGATCAGGTCGTAGTTTTTCTACTTGATATCATTCCTAAAGCACTGTTCCAACAATGAAGAACGAGGGGACACAACCTTAAAATGTCAATAGTACAATTCCCAGGCAATGTACAGGTGGGAGAGTCAGGAAAGGGGTCAGGTTGTCACCTGGTGGGAGAATTCACCATCTCTTCTCCTACCACAGAATATTCTATCACCATCCACAATGAAGAATGGCCACCAGCCTCCGAACCCCCCTCCCCCCCCACCCCCCCCCCCCCCACCCGCTTCAGGGAGGCACCAGAGTGTGAGATGCCCCTGGGAGTGTCCTCTTGCTGGCATCAGCTCTGCCAGGAGACTAGGGAACAGATAAAGGAGGAGGCTGAATTATTATTCTGAGGTGACAGCAGCGCTGAACTGGAGGATCTGCTAACTTGGTTGTAACTATTCCTCCTCCTGACAGCCCGTCCCAGCTATCTTGTCACCTGCGCAGTGGCAGCTTCCCCTACCCTTGGGCATGAGCGTATTGTTAACAAGTTTGAGTCTAATTGAGATAGCCAGTAAAAATAGCTCTATAAATAAATTCCCCACTGATCAAAATAAAATGCTAATTGGCTCTTCACTTTGCTGCACAGTTTCTTTGTAAAGACCTCACGGTTCTCCAGACACATTTTAACAAAGTGTCAGTGTTGTCCCCTGCTGAAACACTGGCCCCTCAGCATCAACGTCTCCCTGCCAGGGGTTGTTAACTCTCCAGAATAATCTGGGAGTCTTCAGGAATTTGGATATTAATTGGCAGGGTGGCACGGTAGCACAGTGGTTAGCACTGCTGCCTCACAGCGCTAGGGACCCAGGTTTGATTCCTGGCATGGATCACTGTCTTTGTGGAGTTTGCACGTTCTCCCTATGTCTGAGTGGGTTTCCTCCGGGTGCTCTGGTTTCCTCCCACATTCTGAAAGACGTGCTGGTTAGGGTGCATTGACCTGAACAGGCACCGGAGTGTGGCAACTAGGGGAATTTCACAATAACTTCATTGCAGTGTTAATGTCAGCCTTACTTGTGACTAATAAATAATAAACTTTAAAACACTTCAGGTCAATGCTGCGACCATCGCTCAGGACAAAAATCACAAGAGCTTTGAACAAACTGTTTTTTCTTTATTTACTCCCAATGCCTTTATTTGTTACCAAGATATTGCAGACGGGGGGATGGGGCGGGGGGGGGGGGGGGGGGGGGGGGCTGCGGTTGGGGGGTTGGGGTGGGGGCGGCAGCGGGGAGCGGTGTGGAATGGCGGCTTCACTCACACTCAAGATCAAGTCAATTGGATAATTAAGGAACCCACGCACCCCGGACATTCTCTCTTCCACCTTCTTCTGTTGGGAAAAAGATACAAAAGTTTGAGGACACGTACCAACCGACTCAAGAACAGCTTCTTCCCTGCTGCCGTCAGACTTTTGAATGGACTTACCTCACATTAAGTTGATCTTTTTCTACACCCTAGCTATGACTGTAACACTACATTCTGCACTCTCTCCTTTCCTTCTCTATGAACGGTATGCTTTGTCTGTACAGCGTGCAAGAAATAATACTTTTCGCTGTATGCTAATACATGTGACAATAATAAAGCAAATCAAATCAGATTCTCTTCCCTTCCCAACAGACCTTGGGAAGGCAGCGTACCCGGAAGATGGACCAATGGCGGGAGTGTAGGATGGTTTGAGTTGGGAGTTCATGACCCATCCAGAATGGGCAACCACACTCCCTGTGGAACACACCAACACTGCTCTTGACCTCCATCCTGCCTTCTGCTAGAGCACAAAGGTTATCACTCGAATGAATGAACTTCCTGTAGGCAAAGGTCAGAAATCTCCCATGAGCTATCAGCAGCGGGATTTCCATGGTACTTACCTTGTCCTGCGTGGCGTGAGCACATCTTTTGCTGAGTGATTGCTTTGCTAATTGCCCCAAAGCGGTCGCATTGCAATATTAAAATTGTATCACAAAATGAACATGTGAAATTCCATTGGGTCAACATGGCCGTCGGTTTCTGGTTGGATGAAGGGTCATCCAGACTCGAAACGTTGGATCTGTTCTCCCTCTACAGATGCTGTCAGACCTGCCGAGATTTTCCAGCATTTTTGGATTTTGTTTCAGATTCCTCCATCTGGAGTATTTTGCCTTTATGTCAGTTTCTTGGGTCCAAAATCGGATTCTTTATTTCAAGAATTGGGAATCACTTATTCTTTACCTCATGTGGAAAGTCAGTTGCCTCATGGTGACTGATGGACAGAACGTCCCATGATGCATTCCTCCCACAGTGCTGCTCTTGAATTCTGCATTCCAGTCTTGCACTTGAGACATGAACCCATCTCCCCGTTCAGTTTAAATTTATTTATTAGTGTCACAAGTAGGTTTACATTAACACTGCAATGAAGCCACTGTGAAAATTCCTTAGTCGCCACACTCCGGTGCCTGTCCGGGTACACTGAGGGAGAACTTAGCATGGCCAATGCACCTAACCAGCACGTCTTTCAGACTGTGGGAGGAACCCAGAGCACCCGGAGGAAACCCACGCAGACATGAGGAGAATGTGCAGACGCCGCACAGGCAGTGACCCAAGCCAGGAATCGAACCCGGGTACCTGGCAATGTGAGACAACAGTGCTAAACCACTATGCCACCCTTTCAGGATGATGTTAAAGTTCCCATTTGAAGAAAAGAAAGAGAATTCTCCCCAGTGCTCTGAATAATATTCATCACTCAGTCATTACGCCCCTTAAAGAAGCAGGTTGTCTTATTATTTTGTTGGTCAAATTGTCTGCCATGTTTCCTATGTTACAACAGTGACTACTGATCAAAAAGTACTTAATTGGCTGTAAAAGATGTTGTGACACATTAAGATTTTGCCCATATGCAGCAGGTCCAGGCTTGGGCTGACAAGTGACAAGTAACATTCATAGAATAGAATCATAGAATCCCCACAGTGCAGAAGGAGGCCATTCGGCCCATTGAGTCTGCACCGACCAGCCCCTATCCCCGTAACCCCATACCTGCTAGTCCTCCCTGACACTAAGTGGCAATTCAGCATGGCCAATCAACCTAACCCGCACATCTTTGGACTGCGGGAGGAAACTGGAGCACCTGGAGGAAACCCACGCAGACACGGGGAGAATGTGCAAACTCCACACAGTGACCCAAGCCGGGAATTGAACCCGGGTCTCTGACGCTGTGAGGCAGCAGTGCTAACCACTATGGCACCGTGCTGCCCTTTGTGCGCCATTCGTGCCACACAAGTGCCAGGCAATGACCATCTGCAATGAGAGAGAATCTTACCACCTCCCCTTGACATTCAGTGGCAATAAAATCACCGTTCCCCACATTATCAACACCCTGGGGTTTACCACTGATCAGAAACTGAATTGGATTGTCACACAAATACTGTGGCTACAAGAGCAGGTCAAAGGCTCAAAATTCTGTGCAGAGTAACGCAACTCCTGACTACCCGAAGTCTGTCCACCATCTACAAGGTACAAGTCAGGGGTGTGATGGAGTACTCCCCACTTGCCTGGATGATTGCAGCCCCATCAAAACTCATTGACACCATCCAGGAAAAGGCAACCAGCTTGACTGGCACCACCTTCAACATCCATTCCCTCCATCTCTGATGCACAGTGGCAGCAGTGAGTACCATCTACAAGATGCACTGAAGCAACTCACCAAGGTTCCTTCAATAGCACCTTCCAAACCCACAGCCTCTACCACCTATGCAGCAGATACATGGAACGCCAAACCACTCACCATTCTGACTGGGAATTATCCTGGCATTCCTTCAGAGTCGTTGAGTCAAAATCCTGGAATTCCCTCCCTAACAGCAGTGTGGGTGTACCTACACCATATGGGATGCAGCGGTTCAAGAAGGCGGCTCGTCACCACCTTCTCAAGGCCAATTAAGTTTAAGTTTATGTATTGGTGCCACAAGTAGACTTACATTAACGCTGCAATGGAGTTACTGTGAAAATCCTCTCATCGCCACACTCCGGCGCCTGTTTGGGTAGACTGAGGGAGAATTTAGCATGGCCAATGCACCGAACCAGCATGTCTTTTGGACTGTGGGAGGAAACTGGAGCACCTGGAGGAAACCCACGCAGACACAAGGAGAATGTGCAGACTGCGCACAGACAGTGACCCAAGCCGGGAATCGAACCCGGGTCCCTGGCGCTGTGAGGCAGCAGTGCTAACCACTGTGCCGCTGTGCCGCAATTAAGGATAAGCAATAAAAAGCAGCACATGATAAAATTTTAAAAATTGTGACAGGCACCATATAAATGCAGTCTGACATTTTCTAGTTTGAATGGAGTTTTTGCTGTCTTGAATGGGATTTGTGGGCTGGTTGGCACAATGCTAATGACGATCGTACTGTGAAGTGAGATCCTGACCTTCTCCTAACTGGTTCCCTCTGGCTTCAAACTATTTCCGATCCATGAATACGTTCTCTCTGGTGTTACTGCTTTGCTCTGCACTTGTTTTTATTCCGCCTTGATTACTATCCTACTTCGATTTCCATTTACTTTCCTCAACCTCTCGTTTGAAAAATAATTAAATAAGTCAAGGAATTCAGCTGCAGAGGCAAAGAGCTCCTTGAATTTTTACATCATTTAGTCTGCAGTGAATGTCCGATGGGGGCTTGTTGCCGTGGCAACTGCATGGTGCGGAAAGTTTTTTTTTCAAGAACCGAGTTGGCTGTCTTTCATTCACCAATCACAAACAGCATCACAGGGATAATTTGGGGAAATAATTGGTCCCCGGTTACCTGTTTCTGGGAGGATACAAGGAGAGATTCCACTACTAACGCACAGTAAAGGCAGCGGGCAATCTACAAGATGCACTGCAGCAAGCCCCCTTCGACAGCATCTTCCAAAACTACGACTTCTACTGCCTGAAAGGTTGCAGGGAGCAAATGCATTGGAATACCATCACCTGCATGTTTCCCTCCGCTGTCGCTGGGTCAAAATTCAAGAACGCCCTGCCTAACAGCGCAGCGGGTGTACCTACACCACATGGACTGCAGAGGGTTCAAGAAGGCAGCTCACCACCGCCTTTCATTGGGAAATCTGGGGCAATGGGGGACATAGCCCAAAAATTAGAACCAGTGTGATCAGGATTGAAATCAGTGAAAAATTCTTCACGTAACGGGTAATAGAAGCTTTGAATTTTATTCCATCTATATGAGTCGTTGTTTCCTGTCCTTTATGCCAATTTTTTATCCAAGCTAACACTGACCCTTCTATACCATGAACCTCAATTTCATTAAAAGCCTTTTATGTGGTACTTTGTCAAATGCATTCTTAATATCGCATAGTCTATATCCATTGCATTTCCTTCATCAACCTTCTCTGTTACCTCATCAAAATATTCAATTCGATTAATCAGACTTGATCTGCCACTTTTGGCTCTTCTTAATTAACTCAAAGATATCCAAGTACCTGTTGCTTTCCTCCCCTCATTGCTAGGAAATAGAGATAGTTTAATTAAATCAATTTTGTTTGTGGGTAATAGAAAGAAGTTTAAGCTCAGCTTGTGTTTCCATATCTGTGTGCTAAGAAAGGGTTAAAACTTTTGTTAGCTTCATGTTAAACAAAGGCACTTGCTTGTCTACAGGTTTTAGTTTCACTTTAAACTTGGCCTGCATTGTAATTAGGTTTTATGATGTAAAAGGAATTACAGGCTTAAAAAAGAACTAAGTGGTTGCTTAGCAACCAGAGGCCCACACTGAAAAGCAGAAGAGTTCCATTTGAACCAGATAACCTGGGAGAAAGCAGCTCTTACAGAAACTGCTAATATAGGCAGAATGATACAGAGGGACAGAAAGCAAGCCCGAGAAGATAAAGAGCGGAAAGTTCCAGAAATGAGGGAATGAAAAGAACAGTCCCAGGAAGGCTGAAGTCAAAGGAACAAAGAAACAGAATCTGGACAAGGCTCACTGAAGTTAAATAAAGGGGCAGAGAGAGACTCCCAGTTAAAGACAGAGTTAGAAGGTGCAGACCCAGAGAAGTCAGCTAGCAAGAAGTCAGACATCTCTGGTGATCCGAAGGTTACTGACACCTTGATACAAACTGTGAAGTAGAGGTGTTCCATTGGAATCGCTGGATAGCTGAGAGGTTGTGAGGAAGCTTGAATGCACGTAGCAATCCAAAGCAGAGGAATACCAAAAGGAGGGTCAAAAACCTGGAAGTGGATCCTTGGTGAAGGCATCCGAGAGAAAGCACTGCTTGTGGGGAAGGTTCCAAGCATGATCTTCAAGAATGGAGTTTAGAAACCTTCGCGTGGGAATCGGAGTTCCAGTGAGACCAGTTGGTTCATAGTGGAACAAGCATCTGGGGGAATTTGATAAGAAATCCACAGAAGCCAGATTCAGTGGAATCTGTCACTTGCTTTCAGAGTGTGGTGTCTGACTGAACCTCATCTATTGGTTTATATGGACTGTGTACTTACTGAAAATATTAGAGTGCAGGTATAACTGGGGTGAAGGAGTAGTGTATTATAGGTTTTTTTTCCTGTTTAATAAATGTTTTATTCTTGAGTTAAAGGTCCTGTGATTCTTCATCTATATTCCTTAAAAAAAGTTACATTCTACTAAGCTGTGATCATAACATCATCACAGTTTCCAAAATATTAACCACCAATGATGTTTCAATAATCAGTCTACAGTTATTCGGAGATTCCTTACATCCTTCCTTGAATAAGTTTCAGGGACAAAATGGCCCACTACTGTACTTCCTTTGAATGGTGATAGTCAATTTTGGGCGGCACTGTGGCACGGTGGTTACCGCCTCTGCCTCACTGCGCCAGGAACCCAGGTTCAATTCCAGCTTCAGGCCATTGTCTGTGTGGAGTTTGCATGTGCTCCCCGTGTCTGCGTGGGTTTACCATGGGTGCTCCGGTTTCCTCCCACAGTCTGAAAGACCTGCGGGTTAGGTGAATTGACCATGTTAAATTGCCGCTTTGTGTTAGTGGGGTTAGCACGGTAAATACATGGGGTTATGGGGATAGGGCCTGGGTGGGATTGTTGACAGTGCAGACTCGATGGGCCTCCTTCTGCACTGTAGGGATTTTATGATTCCATTCTATCAATAGGGACAGTCCAATCCAAAATATGACTGGTTAAAGGAACATTGCACTTAATCTGTGCAATTTGATTAAACAAAGGGAAAATACAACACTGAAATATCATCTACAAAGGAAGAGAACATTTGCTACAGATGTAAGAAACCTTCAGATCACCCTGCAAGTCAGTCTACCCTTGGAAGAACTTCGACACGTTTTCCCAGCTCCTGCTGATGATAAATTTTCGAACACGCGAGGAGAGAAATGATTGATAGTCTCTGAAATAAAGAAGCCAGGAAAATCTTACTCACACTTCATTAAGTTGGCTGCAAATTCCGTGCTTAAATTTCGGGTGGGTGAACAATTGTCGAATTGGCTGGGATTCAACCTTGAATCTGTGCGCTTCCACCACTGAAAATAAATCTTCCGTGCACTTTTTGGTAAGTCATGTGCAATTCTTTTGCTCTCAAACTCCAATCTTTGAAAAGCGCCCAATGCTGAAACAGTCATACAACGTGACACAGTGGTTCACTCTGCTGCCTCACAGTGCCAGGGACCCAGCCTCGAGTCACTGTCTGTGTAGAGTTTGCACGTTCTCCCCGTGTCTGCATGGGTTTCCACCGGGGGCTCTGGTTTCCTCCCACAGTCCAAAGGTGTGCGGGTTAGGTTGATTGGCCATGCTAAGTTGACCCTTGGTGTCAGGGGGATGAGCAGGCTAAATATGTGGGGTTACGGGGACAGGGCCAGGGTGGGATTGTGGTCGGTGCAGACACTTTGGGCCGAATGGCCTCATTCTGAACTGTAGAGATTCTATGATTCTATGATTCCCGGCTTTGGGTCACTGTCCGTGTGGAATTTTCCCTGTGTCTGCGTGGGTTTCCTCTGGGTGCTCCGGGTTTCCTCCCACAGTCTGAAAGACATGCCAGTTAGGTGCATTGACCATGCTAAATTATCTCTCAGGGTACCTGAACAGGCGCCGGAGTGTGGCGACTAGGGGACTTTCACAATAACCTAATTGCAGTGTTAATGTAAGCCTACTTGTGACACTAATAAATAAACTTTAATCTTCAGTTTGTCTTCAATTCTTACCGATACTTCAATCTAGGTGGATGGTGGAAAGCTATTGCATAAACCAGTGACTGTAGAAGCTGAAAGTTGAATGTATTTCAAGGTTCCTTATTGAAATGATGGGCATTGTTGGATATTTTATATATTTCAGAGTTATGCAGAAATGATTCCAGTTTACATGCATTCAGCGACCCTATTAGACAGATCTACTGCCCCTCAGCCGACATGGCATTGCAGTAATGAAAACACAGGGTTAGAGGAATAAGAACGTGGAATAACTGAATGAAGGATTCACCCGGGACTCTGAAGAAAAATGTCGCATTGTTCCGGAAACTGATTTTGGTGGTTGTGTTCATGAAAAAAAAAATGGAAGCCTTTGAAACTAGAAAATACACTTTGGATTTACATTTGCTGCCTTGCCCTGTGTTGTATGGCATCCATGATGTGGAGATGCCGGCGTTGGACTGGGGTAAACACAGTAAGAAGTTTAACAACACCAGGTTAAAGTCCAACAGGTTTATTTGGTAGCAAAAGCCACACAAGCTTTCGGAGCTCTAAGCCCCTTCTTCAGGTGAGTGGGAATTCTGTTCACAAACAGAGCTTATAAAGACACAGACTCAATTTACATGAATAATGGTTGGAATGCGAATATGGCATCAACACTCTTCTCCATCTTCCTTGCAGCAACACTCCACTCCACCACCTTGAAGGTCCCCGTCGGAGTGGGGATAACCTATTGGACAAGTGGGAAACTGTTCAATCTCCACACCTCCAGGCCAGAACCAAGACCACCCCAACTTCTGTCACAGGGCTGCAGTTCGCAGACGATGCCTGTGTGTGCTCTCACACTCAGAAGATGAGCTACAGACCATCGTCGACGCATTCACCGAGGCATCTGAGGGAATGGGCCTCAGACTAATCATCTGGAAAACAAAGGTTCTCTACCAGCCCGCTCCTGCCACACAAAACCGCCCCCAACCACCAAGATCCACAGTGAGCCCCTGGGCAATGTGGATCATTCCCTGTACCTCGGGAGCCTCCTCTCGGCAGGGGCAGATATCGGCGATGAAATCCAGCATCGATCTCAATGCGCCAGTGCAGTCTTCAGACGCCCGAGGAACGGAGTGTTTGAAGACCGAGATCTCAAATCCAGCATCAAGCTCATGGTCTGCAGAGCAGCCGTGGTCCCCGCCCTCCTGTATGCATCAGAAACATGGACAATGTACAGCAGACACCTCACATCCCTGGAGAGATATCACCAACACTGCCTCCGCAAAATCCTGCAGATCCACTGGAAGGATAGGCATAGCAATGTGAGTGTCCTCTCCCAGGCCGATATCCCCAGTATCGAGGCACTGGTCACACTCGACCAGCTGTGGTGGGCGGGCCACATTGTCTACATGCCCAACACAAGACTCTTGAAACAAGTGCCCTATTCCGAGCTCCCCAATAGCAAGTGATCATTAGGAGGGCAGAGGAAATGCTATAAGGACACTCTGAAAGCCTCTCTCAATAAATACGACATCACCATTGACACGGGGCAATCGCTTGCCTGAGAACGCGCAAACTGGAGAAGAAGCATTCATGAAGGCGCCAATCACCTCGAGCATCACCGGGTGGCACACACCGAGGCCAAGCGTAAACAGCGAAAAAAGAACGCAGAATCTAGAACGTTACACCCGCCCACCTCATCAAACACCCCTGCCCCACCTGTGGCAGAGTCTGCGCCTCCAGGATTGGACTGTTCAGTCACCGTAGAGCCCACCTCCTCAGAGGGAAAGCAAGTCATCTTCAACCCTGAGGGACACCAAAGAAGATGTGGTGGATGGGAATTGTTCAGGCCTTCATTATAGGAAGAAGTGGAGAGTCCTGGGGCTGTCCTGGTGAGGGATGGAGGTGTAGAGGGATTGGACAGCCATCATGAGGAGATAGAGACCAGGATCAAGAAACTGGAAATTGTTCAAATGATATAGAGGATGAGATTTTCCAGCCGTGCTCGTCCCGAGACTGGAAAATCCCGCCCGAGGTCAACAGACCTTTGCATGATCCGTGTCCCACCTGCTATGATTCCCATGGAGGGTGGGACACGAAAAGTTCGCCCTGAGTATCAGAAGAATCATGGATGTAGGTGGGAAAGGGGGAGAGAAAATAGAGTCAAGATGGGAAGAAATGAGTTTGGAAATGAGTTGTGGGGAGGTGACGGCCGAGTGGTATTATCGCTGGACTATTAATCCAGAAACTCAGCTCATGGTCTGGGGACCTGGGTTCGAATCCCGCCACGGCAGATGATCGAATCTGAATTCAATTTAAAAAACCTCGAATTAAGAATCTACTAATGACTATGAAACCATTGTCTATTGTTGGAAAAACCCATCTGATTCATTAATGTCTTTTATGGAAGGCAATCTGCCCAGGCGGCACGGTAGCACAGTGGTTAGCACTGCTGCCTCTCGGCATCAGGGGCCCGGGTTTCCTTCTTGGCTTGGGTCACTGCCTGTGCAGAGTCTGCACGTTCTCCTCGTGTCTGCGTGGGTTTCCTCCAGTGCTCTGGTTTCCTCCCACAGTCCAAAAATGTGCAGGTTAGGTGAATTGGCCATGATAAATTGCTCCATAGTGCCAGGAGGAATAGCAGGGTAAATATGTAGGGTTAAGGGGG
The DNA here is from genome assembly GCF_964213995.1 of Mustelus asterias. Lineage (NCBI taxonomy): Eukaryota > Metazoa > Chordata > Chondrichthyes > Carcharhiniformes > Triakidae > Mustelus > Mustelus asterias. Next base: position 70,720,560 of record NC_135819.1, read on the forward strand.
TAGGGCCTGAGTGGGATTGTGGCCGGTGCAGACTTGATGGGCCGAATGGTCTCCTTCTGCACTGTAGGGTTTCTATGATTCTTCTATGATTCAGTAGGGGAGGAACGGGCTGAAGTGATGGATCTACCAAGATAGTCCTGTTTGTGGATTTAGAGAAGGAGGTAGAGGCAGGCTGTGCGGGAGCTGGGGGCCTACGAGGTCAGAGGCTGTGGGAGGAAGATTGCCAGTTGAGATAAGGTCAGTGTCAATTCTGGAAGCAATGTCTTGCTGTTGAGTGGTGAGGTCATGGTCTGGGGAAGGAGTGGGAAGAAGTGTCTGAGATGCTCAGCCTCTGCAAGGTAGATGTCAGTCCTCCGGGGGGAAACAACAGCATCTTGTCAGCGGGCTTGACAACAAAGTCAAGGGTTAACCTGAGAGAATGGAAATGCATCGAGATCAGCAGGGAGACAAATTTAGAGGGGGTGAGAGGGGGACTGATTTAAAAATGGTTGGCAAAGGAACCAACGATGACTTGGCAGAATGACACAATGAGCGGTTAGGGTCTGAAATGCACGGCTTCAGATGTTTATCCGGATACTCCAGTAGCAAGCAATTTTCTGAACTAACTTCACAAAGTAAATCTAAGTAAAGGTTTAATGAAGAAACTTCATCACTCCAGCACTTGGGGGCCACGCCCCGGGCCACACAAGCCTCCCACAATCACCACCTGCTTTCTCTTTGTACTGGGCCAGCTGATCAGCTGACCCTCACAGCAGGTTCCCATTGGCTACATAGAGGGTGGTCAAGAGATTCAATCGTGGTTTTTCAAAGGGAATTCGATCAGCACCTAAACAGAATGGGGAAAGGAGAGTGAAAATGGCTGAATTGCTCTCTCTGTGAGCTCCTGCTGAGTGAAGAGGCTGGAAGGCCGCTTTCTACTCTGTAACCATTCTACAATTCAACTCCTGCGATCATGAAAGGAATGAAGGAGGACTTTGTATTTTTACAGTTGCTAAGTCATGGAATGTCCTCCGAGTAACAGTGCTGGGAGCTGAATCCATGACAGCTTTTAAGAACAACTTGCACTTCTATCAGCAGTGGACAACCTGAGGCTCGAGGGCCACAGACAGTCCAGCTGGGTTCTGAGTGTGGCCCACAAGACATGTTGTTGACTATTGTCCACACACATAGGCCCCTATTTTACCATTGCGTCGCATCCCTTTTCGGGCGCGAAAACGTGGTCAAGTCGGGTGTGAGGCCATTAACGCGATCCGTGCCCGCGCAGACGGCCACTTTATCAAGGCCTGGGAATGGCCGCGATCCGATTCGCACCGGAAACGGGCGCAACACCGATTTAAATGTATTTGCATGCATTTAAATTGAATTAATGAACTGCCCGCCCAACTTTATCAGCATTTCCCTCTTTACCGCTGCGTTCGCCAATCCGGAATCGCGCCAAAATGAACCTGCTGAATAAAAGTCTGAATCGGGCGCTCCAGCTGCTGAAGAGGCGAGTTCAGAGCTTCCAACGGCTCTCTGACTCAGATCGGTGGGGGCAGATCGGGGGGGGGGGTCAGATCATTCTCGGGGGGCGGGGGGGGGGGGGTGGGGGGAGTGAGGCCAGATCGTTGTCTGGTGTTGAGGGGGGAGGGAGGCAGGCCAGATCATTCTCTGGTGAGGGGGTGGGGTGGGAGGAGGAGGCGGGTCAGATGTTCCTTTGGGGGGGGGGGGGGAGCGGAGTGAGGCCAGATCGTTCTCTGGCGGGCCGGGGGGGGGGGCGGGGGGGAGGCGGGTAACATGTATCTCTGGTGTGGGGGGAGGAGCAGAGGGGGTCCGCTGCCACTCTGCAGGCGATTGGTGGGGGGGAAGGGGGCAGGGGTCACGATCGGTCTGGGTAGCGGGGGGGGGGTGGGTGGATAAGGGGGACAGTGATGTAAGTGGGGGCCATCGCTCCCGCTTTTCGCCCCCGGGCCGCTTTCTCTGCTTTCTGCGGCCCGGGAGCGAGCTGACACGGGCGCGCTTTTTCAAATGTTTTTCTATCTGCGCATGCGCAGTTCAGAGCTCCAATCGTTCCGGCCACGCTAAGCCCCGCCCACAGTGCGATTCAGACCCACGACTTTTTTTTCAGGCAGGGTGCGTATGGGGGCGCCTGAGAGCAGGTTTCCAAGTCGGATCTGAATTGCACCCAGATTCAGCACTTAGAATCAAAATGGTAAAATCAGGCCCATCGGGTTATTTCCATCCGTCTAGCTTTTTTCCAACTGATATATTATAGCTGAAGTGATGCACACATTAAGCAAGGGTACATGAAGAGAGGGGCATGCTGATTACACACAGTATTGAATGTGACAGCACGCACTCACTGCATCTAATCTAAAGGAAATAATTCTTTTGCTTTTACCGTTTGAAGTTGATGTTAAATGTGTAAATGATTAAGCATTTTCTATAATTCGTTATGAGATATTCAGTGTGTATTAAATGTACTTAATCTTATTCATAGGGTCACGGTCAGTGACCAAGCCCGATTTCAATCTTGTGGCCCATTGAGATCAAGGAGGGCCACTCATGCTGCCCACTCACTAGCCTAAGTTGCCTCTGAAGTGAAAAAAAAACTTCTCAGTGCGCTTCAATGGGACATAATCAGAAAACAGAATGCCCAGCCAAGTAAGAAGATATTCTGAAGAGTGACTGGGAAGATTTGATTTGATTTATTATTGTCACATGTATTAGTATACAGTGAAAAATATTGTTTCTTGCGCGCTATACAGACATACTGTTCATAGAGAAGGACAGTAGAGAGTGCAGAACGTAGTGTTACAGTCATAGCTAGTCATAGAGAAAGATTAGCTTAACGCAAGGTAAGTCTATTCAAAAGTCTGATGGCAGCAGGGAAGAAGCTGTTCTTGAGTCAATTGGTACATGTCCTCAGATATTTGTATCATTTTCTGACGGAAGAAGGTGGAAGAGAGAATGTGCGGGGTACATGGGGTCCTTGATTATGCTGGCTGCTTTGCCGAGGAAGCGGGAAGTGTAGACAGAGTCAATGGGTGGGAGGCTGATTTGCTGATTTGGACTGGGCTTTGTTTACAACCCTTTGCAGTTTCTCGCAGTCTTAGTTAGAGCAGGAGCCATACCAAGCTGTGATACAACCAGAAACCAGAAAGATTGGTCAAATAGATGGGTTTTAATGGAACTGCAAGTTGCAGAGAAGTTTAAGTTTAAAAGGACACTGATGCAGCTTTTCTCTAATCAAAAAGGGGCGATGGAGAGGGCAGAGAAATGGAACTTAGGTAGCTCATTCAGAGAATGGAATGCCTCCTCCGGTGCTGTAAAAGTCTCTGATTGTAAGGAGCTTTTTCCTACCTTTTGTTACTCTGTGTTATTACGAAGGACTCCCAAGCCAGATATAGTACCAGTTACACGCTGCGTAAAGCTCCATTTATCGAAGCCATTAAACCCAGCCTCAAAAGAACAGTCCACGCTGCCCCAATTTGACAATCCCATTGGAGCACCATTAAAAGTTGCCAATCAGTGGCTGAATTACAGGGAACTTAGTGCTTTGACCTCACACTGGGGCTGAGAATACCTTGACTCGCTTCACTTAGAATTCCTCACGGTTAGAGGTAAATTCTAGTGAGGAAGTTTCACCGAAACTTTGAAGGAAGTTTCACTCACCCATGGGGTGAGAACAGCTGGAGAACACATCGCTGCAATTGGACAAGGAAGTGTAGATAGATCAATCATTTACCCTGTCTGAGAGCCAGAACGACAGGCATGCAAATGCGAACAAAGGGAGCTTCAATCACCCTTAACTGGGCCAGGATAGAGAGTGCGCCACTTGAAAGGAAATGGCAGTAAGAGTTACAAAGCTATAAACTGAATATTGAAGCAGCATTAGACAGGGAGAGAAAGAAAAACACCTCTTGGTGGGAAGCCCCAGATGAAGAGATTTTAAAAGAGGACTTTATTGTAACATGGGAGAAGACATAAATACCAACATTGGATTAGTCCTTGTCCCCTAATGTAAAATTTAACTGTTCAAGTAATATGTCAAAAATAGTCCACACATCACAAGTGACTATCAAGTTTTATTTCATTTTATTTTCCTCCTTTCAAGATTCTGTGCACCATATGTAATAATCCACATGAAGAAGCACTCTCAATTAGTCAAACGTGCTTGCCTTTTGTTTATTCATTCATGGGACATGGGCATCGCTGGCTGGCCAACGTTTATTGCCCATCCCTAATTGCCCTTGAGAGGGCAGTTGAGAGTCAGCTACATTGCTGTGGCTCTGGAGACACATGTAGACCAGACCAGGTAAGGACAACAGATTTCCTTCCCCAAAGGGCATCAGTGAACAATATGGGTTTTTCCAACAATCAACAATGGTTTCATGGTCATCAACAGATTCTTAATTCCAGATGTGAGGGGGAGGAGGGGGGGGGGCAGTTCTTCCAGTCCGCTGCACTGCTCTAGCAGGGCAACGGGCTGGGAGACATCAGTGGAGGCCATTTAGCAACTCCCCGCTCGGTGCCCGGACCTCCCTGTGTCTCCGGTTCCAAGGCTTTTGGTGTCATAAGTTCCACACTGGAAATCGGCGTGGAGCTGATTTAAACTTTAAAGCAGTATTTACATTTCATTAATGGGCATGGAGCTGAAGTCTCCAGGCCAGCTAATGTCTCCCCACCACCCTCCACCCCCTCTCCCCCGACTCCCATCAGGAGTGGTTCACTCCAGCAGGGTTTACTACTGCTCCCCACTGACAGGGGACAGATGGCCGATCCCACTGGAGGGAACAGAGGCCATGGAGGCCCCACCCTCCCCTCCAAGGGTTGGGGGTATAGGTGGGGGTGCCCCGTGAGCAGTTATAGCCTAGCAAAGCCAGCCTAGCCTCCTGGAACTGCCCAAAGGCAGTGCCAATGGGGCGGGGCCAGGGGTAGAGCCTATTGAGGGGGCGGGGCCTATAGAGGCTGATCGGTGGGGGTGGGGCTCCCACGGTCAACCTGCACAGCGATCGCAGGTAGAGGGAGGGATGAGGGTCCCTCAGGGCTGGCCACCTGATTGCAGCGGGATGTGATCGGGGCTGGCCATCCGGGTGGAGGGGGCGGGTGGGGCGGTGGCAGGGGTGGTAGGGACATCGGGACGCCAACGATCAGGGATTGGGAGGATCGGAGTGGTAGCAATGTGGGCGTGGGCTGTCCAGTGATTGGGAGGCTGGCAGCGCGGGGCCACTGTGCATGCATCAACCTCAGCGCTGACAGATCAGTGCATGCGCAGTGGCCCGCTCGCATTTATTGACCATCCCTAATTGCCCTTGTGAGGTAGTTGAACCGCTGCAGTCCATGTGGTTGGAGGTACACCCACAGCACTGCTAGGCTGGAGTTGAAGGATTTTTGACCCAGAGTCAGAGAAGGAACAGCGGGCAATACATTTTCGTTTCAGAATGGTGAGTGGTCATGATTCTTCAACAAAAGAATGATCTGAAAATGGGCGGCATGGTGGCACAGTGGTTAGCACTGCTGCCTCACAGCGCCAGGGATCGAGGCTCAATTCCGGTCTTGGGTGACTGTGTGAAGTTTGCACATTCTCCCCGTGTCTGTGTGAGTTTCCCCCGGGTGCTCTAGCTTCCTCCTACAGTCTGAAAGACGTGCTGGTTAGGTGCATTGGCCGTGCTAAATTCTCCCTCAGTGTACCCAAACAGGCACCTGAGTGTGGCGACTAGAGGATTTTCACAGTAGCTTCATTGCCGTGAGAATGTAAGCCTACTTGTGATACAAATAAATAAACTTTTAAGGTAGAGGTTGAATGCAGAGAATGGTTTGTGAGCCAAACCCTTGTTTTTGCTTGAGAGATTCCAGCCCTGCAGGCGAAGCTATCAGGGAAGGCCACTACTGCAGACACTACAAATGGCTTGAAGAGCCAACTGTTTCTGCAGAGAGAAGGAACTGAAGGTTAATGTTAAAAGCATGTAAGTGAGCCTCAATTGAATTAAAATGGTCATGTTGGACTTTTAACAAATTGACAGAATTCAATGTCTGCTGTATGTGAGGTCAAATAGGGTAAATCCATTTCAGAAATGGTCTTAGCCTGGAACATCTCTGAGAACATGCTATTGTTCAGTGACAGCAACAAACAAGACACATAACTGGCTGGGGCAATCAGACCGAGTCAATGCTATAATGAGAAACATGTCCTAGATTAGTTTTCTTTGTTTATTTCAAAGCCTTTGTTGAAAAACCAATTAAGTCAGATAGCTTGGTGGCTGGAACGGCTAACTCGAAATGTTAGCATACACAAGTTGACAGTTTGTAGAATAAACTATTCTCCGACTGGGAAATGGATCCCATGCCATAGACTATCACTTTGGGAGCTCGGTTTTAGTTTTAACAAAGGATCCAAACTGTCTGTGTGAGAGGAATAGGTTGACACAGCCAGAATATTAATTCCATATTTGCACTGCAATTCATAACTATCTGTTTAATAATTGTCGCTAAGGGGAGTTCCTTGGGTGCATTTAAGTTCTTGTTAAGGCACACAATGTAGCAAGGAAAATTGAAGCAACTTCTGCATTCCAACCTGGGTTTTATACAACCAACAGATAGAGGAAACATTCATGGCAATATAGAATCTCTGCAGAGCAGAAGGAGGCCATTTGGCCCATTGAATCCTCACCAACTCTCTCTGACAGAGTATCTTACCCAGGCCCTCTCCCCCACCCTATCCCCATAACCCCACACATTTAGCATGGCCAACCCACCTAACCGGCACATTTTTGGACACTATGGGGCAATTTAGCATGGTCAATCCACCTAACCTACATATCTTGGACAATTTAGCATGGTCAATCCACTTAACCTGCACATCTTTGGACACTGAGGGGAAATTTAGCATGGCCAATGCACATAACACGCACATCTTTGGACTGTAGGAGGAAACCGGAGCACTCAGAGGAAACCCCCCAGACACGGAGAGAACGTGCAAACTCCACATAGACAGTGACCCAAGCCGGGAATCGAACCCGGGTCTCTGGTGGTGTGAGGCAGCAGCGCTAACCACTGTGCCACCGCACTGCCCCTTCCGTTAGCAAGGGCTGAAACTGGAACAATGTGCTATGGAAGAAAAGACAGTGTGAAAGGACAATCCAATTATCCTGATTTTGATGAAATATTATTTGTTAATTTTCTATTATTAATATGGTGGGGGCGATCTTGTGCCCGTGTTTGCCATCCGTGTGAAAGTCCTTGGGGGCCTCAAGATCTAGAAGTCACAGGGGATAGCGATCATAATTCTATCTCCTTCACGATAGCATTGGAAAGAGATAGGATCAGGCAGGCTAGGAAAGTGTTTCTCTGGAGTAAAGGGAAATACAGTGTCATCAGGGAGGAAATTAGACGGGTAAATTGGAAGGAGGCATTCTTGGGGAAAAGTACCGAAGGAAAGTGGAGGATTTTCAAGGAATGTTTGTCTGGAGCTCTGCATGACAACGTTCCGATGAGACAGGGGGGTGTTGGTAGGGTACGGGAACCGTGGTGCACGAAGGTTGTGATGAACCTGGTGAATAAGAAAAGAGAGGCGTACAGAAGGTTCAGAGAGCTAAGAGGTGTTAAGGATTTAGAGGAGTATACGGGATGTAGGAAGGAGCTTAAGAAGGAAATTAGGAGAGCGAGAAGGGGTCATGAGAAGACCTTGGCGGGTAAGATTAAGGAGAATCCCAAGGCTTTCTACAAATATGTCAAGAGTAAAAGGATGAGATGTGAAGGCATAGGACCCTTAAAAGGTGAAGGGGGAAAAGTTTGTGCGGAACCGTTAGAAATGGCGGAGGTGCTTAATGAATACTTTACCTCGGTATTCACGGTGGAAAGGGATCTGGGTGGTTGTACTGCTGGTTTGCGGTGGACAGAAAGGATCGAGCATGTGGACATAAAGAAAGAGGATGTGTTGGAACTATTGAATGGCATCAAGGTTGGTAAGTCGCCGGGACCGGATGGGATGTACCCCAGGTTACTGTGGGAGGCGAGGGAGGAGATTGCGGAGCCTTTGGCGATGATCTTTGCATCGTCGATGGAGACGGGAGAGGTTCCGGAGGATTGGAGGATTGCAGATGTGGTCCCTATATTCAAGAAAGGGAACAGGGACAGCCCGGGAAATTACCGACCGGTGAGTCTAACCTCAGTGGTTGGTAAGTTGATGGAGAGGATCCTGAGAGACAGGATTTATGATCATCTAGAGAAGTTTAGTATGATCAAAAGTAGTCAGCACGGCTTTGTCAAGGGCAGGTCGTGCCTTACGAGCCTGGTTGAGTTCTTTGAAAATGTGACTAAACACATTGACGAAGGAAGAGCGGTGGATGTGGTCTATATGGACTTCAGCAAGGCGTTCGATAAGGTCCCCCATGCAAGACTTCTTGAGAAAGTGAGAGGGCATGGGATCCAAGGGGCTGTTGCCTTGTGGATGCAGAACTGGCTTGCCTGCAGAAGGCAGAGAGTGGCTGTGGAGGGGTCTTTCTCTGCATGGAGGTCAGTGACCAGTGGAGTGCCCCAGGGATCTGTTCTGGGACCCTTGCTGTTTGTCATTTTCATAAATGACCTGGATGAGGAAGTGGAGGGATGGGTTGGTAAGTTTGCTGACGACACCAAGGTAGGTGGTGTTGTGGATAGTTTGGAGGGATGTCAGAAGTTGCAGCGAGACATAGATAGAATGCAAGACTGGGCGGAGAAGTGGCAGATGGACTTCAACCCGGATAAGTGTGTAGTGATCCATTTTGGCAGATCCAATGGGATGAAGCAGCAGTATAATATGAAGGGTACCATTCTTAGCAGTGTAGAGGATCAGAAGGACCTTGGGGTCCGGGTCCATAGGACTCTTAAATCGGCCTCGCAGGTGGAGGATGCGGTCAAGAAGGCGTACGGCGTACTAGCCTTCATTAATCGAGGGATTGAGTTTAGGAGTCGGGAGATAATGCTGCAGCTTTATAGGACCCTGGTTAGACCCCACTTGGAGTACTGCGCGCAGTTCTGGTCACCTCATTACAGGAAAGATGTTGAAGCCATTGAAAGGGTGCAGAGGAGATTTACAAGGATGTTGCCTGGATTGGGGGGCATGCCTTATGAGGATAGGTTGAGGGAGCTTGGTCTCTTCTCCCTGGAGAGACGAAGGATGAGAGGTGACCTGATAGAGGTTTACAAGATGTTGAGAGGTCTGGATAGGGTAGACTCTCAGAGGCTATTTCCAAGGGCTGAAATGGTTGCTACGAGAGGACACAGGTTTAAGGTGCTGGGGGGTAGGTACAGAGGAGATGTCAGGGGTAAGTTTTTCACTCAGAGGGTGGTGGGTGAGTGGAATCGGCTGACGTCGGTGGTGGTGGAGGCAAACTCGTTGGGGTCTTTTAAGAGACTTCTGGATGAGTACATGGGATTTAATGGGATTGAGGGCTATAGATAGGCCTAGAGGTAGGGATATGATCAGCGCAACTTGTGGGCCGAAGGGCCTGTTTGTGCTGTGGCTTTCTATGTTCTATGTTCTATGTTCTCACCAGTGGGAACGCAACTCAGATCTTCCACGCCCCTCACCAGTGACATCATCAAGTGTATGCCCATTATGGATGTGAACCTGTTTTACAGTCACTTATTGATGCATATATTTAAATGCTATTAACCCTTCCCTGCTAGATATTGAAGCTCCCACCCCACCTGCCAGATATTGACACCGTGCCAACATGACGTCATGCTGGCATGGTTGACAAGATGTGAACCTGTCATGGGGGTCTCCCTGGGGGCCGTAAAGGTAAGAAAAACCCCCGGCGGAGAGGGATATAGCTAGGCCATATCCTGGCAATGCCCCCTGGCACTGTCCCTTGGCACAGGTTGGCACTGCTTAGTTGGCATTGTCAACTTGGCAGTGCCAACCTGTGCCATTGGGCGGGCCCTAGTGGGAGCCCTCTGGGGGGAGAGAATACATTTAAATGGGGTGGTGGTTGGGGGAAGATCAAAGTTTGTATCAAACTTTGAAGATGACACAAAGATAGGAGGCAGTAGCGTCGTGGTATTGTCACTGGACTAGCAGTCCAGAGAAGCAGCATAATGCTCTGGGGACCTGGGTTCAAATCCCACCATGGCAGATGGTGAAATTTAAATTAATTGAAAATCTGGAATTAAAAGTCCAGCGATGGCCGTGATTGTCATAAAAACCCATCTAATTCACTGATGCCCTTTAGGAATGGAAATCTGTCACGCTCACTGGGTCTGGCCTACGTGTGAAGCCAGACCTGCAACAATGTGGTTGAATCTTAAATGGGCCTTGCAAGCCACTTGTCAAAGGACAATAAATGCTGGCCCAGCCAGCGACGCCCACATCAAGAATTTAAAAAAATATGAGGGAAGCTAAGCTGTGGGTGGGACAGAGAGAAGCTGTAAAGAGATATAGATAAGTTAAGTGTATCTGCAACAACATGGAGTAGGTGGAGGTATAGTATAGGAAATGGATAGAACATAGAACATAGAACATTACAGCGCAGTACAGGCCCTTCGGCCCTCGATGTTGCGCCGACCAGTGAAACCAATCTCAAGCCCATCTAACCTACACTATTCCAATATCATCCATATGTTTATCCAATAACCATTTGAATGCTCTTAATGTTGACGAGTCTACCACTGCTGCAGGCAGGGCATTCCACGCCCTTACTACTCTCTGAGTAAAGAACCTACCTCTGACATCTGTCCTATATCTATCACCCCTCAATTTAAAGCTATGTCCCCTAGTGTTAGCCATCACCATTCGAGGAAAAAGGCTCTCACTATCCACCCTATCTAATCCTCTGATCATCTTGTATGCCTCTATTAAGTCATCTCTTATCCTTCTTCTCTCTAACGAAAACAACATCAAGCCCCTCAGCCTTTCCTCATACGATTTTCCCACCATACCAGGCAACATCCTGGTAAATCTCCTCTGCACCCTTTCCAACACTTCCACATCCTTCCTATAATGCGGCGACCAGAACTGTATGCAATACTCCAAGTGCGGCCGCACCAGAGTTTTGTACAGTTGCAACATGACCTCCTGGCTCCGAAACTCAATCCCTCTACCAATAAAAGCTAACACACCGTACGCCTTCTTAACAACCCTATCAACCTGGGTGCCAACTTTCAGGGATCTATGCACATGGACACCCAGATCCCTCTGTTCATCCACACTACCAATTATCTTACCATTAGCCCAGTACTCTGTATTCCTGTTACTCCTTCCAAAGTGATCTAGTTGTTATCACATTGTTGCAGTGGAACCTTGCTGAGTGAAAATTGACCGCAGCACCTACTTAATTACAACAGTGACTATATTAGATGACTAGGGGTGGCATGGTAGCTCAGTGGTAGCACACTGTCTCACAGAGCCAGGGATCCCGGTTTGATTCCCGGCTTGGGTGACTGTCTGTGCAGAGTTTGCACATTCTCCCTGTGTCTGCGTGGGTTTCCTCCGGGGGCTCTGGTTTCCTCCCACACTCTGAAAAACGTGCTGGTCAGGTGCATAGGCCATGCTAAATTCTCCCTCAGTGTACCCAAACAGGCGCCAGAGTGTGGCAACTAGGGGATTTTCACAGTAACTTCATTGCAATGTTAATGTAAACCTACATGTGATAAATAATAAATAAACTTTAAATCTTTAAACTTTATTGACTGCAAAGTGCTTTGGGACACCCTGTGGTGTCTTTTTGTTGTTACTTTGCATAAGTTTAATGTTTAATCCTGCTGTCAGTCAGAGGAATCACAACAAGTTGCTGACCATTAAAATTCTCCATTTTATTCTCTCTGCAGAAGATGTGTAGAATGACACTTTGATGTTGTGTCACTTGTTAAGATGCTAGTTGATGGAAGAGATGTTCAAATAATACAAACTGCAAGAAGTTGGAAGTCAGTTAATTTATACTCCAAACCTGCCATGAGCTTTATCTGTTTCGTTCAGATTGACACCCACCGTCCCCATGCCTGAAAACTATCTGAGACGTCAGTATTCACTGGGGGATAAGGCTGCTATCTCTGGCCAGATATTCTCCCCCTTCTAACTTCTTAACTGTTTAGCTGCCTACATTTCCAGGTTAAAGCCAAAGAATTTATATTTTACATTGACCCTGAATCAGATTCACGAGAGATAGATTTTTAACACAATGGGATGGCACAGTAGTTCTTTAAAGTTTGAAGTTTGAAGTTGAGGGCGGCACGGTAGCACAGTGGTTAGCACTGCTGCTTCACAGCTCCAGGGACCTGGGTTCGATTCCCGGCTTGGGTCACTGTCTGTGTGGAGTTTGCACATTCTCCTCGTGTCTGCGTGGGTTTCCTCCGGGTGCTCCGGTTTCCTCCCACAGTCCAAAGATGTGCGGGTTAGGTTGATTGGCCAGGTTAAAAATTGCCCTTTAGAGTCCTGAGATGCGTAGGGTAGAGGGATTAGCGGGTAAATATGTGGGGGTAGGGCCTGGGGTGGGATTGTGGTCAGTGCAGACTCGATGGGCCGAATGGCCTCCTTCTGCACTGTAGGGTTTCTATGGTTTATTTGTTAGTGTCACAAGTAGGCTTACATTAACACTGCAATGACGTTATTTGAGAATCCCCTTGTCGCCACACTCTGGCGCCTGTTCGGGTACACTGAGGGAGAATTTAGCATGGCCAATGCACCTAACCAGCAGATCTTTTGGACTGTGGGAGGAAACCGGAGCACCTGGAGGAAACCCACGCAGACACAGGGCAGAACGTGCAGACACCGCACAGCCATTGACCCAAGCCGGGAATCGAACCCGGGTCCCTGGCACTGTAAAGGCAGGAGTGCTAACCACAGTGCCACCGTGCCTCCCTAGCATTAGGGTAGCACTGCTGTCTCACAGCACCAACAACCTGGTTTCAATTCTGGCCTCGGGTGCCTGTCTGTGTGGAGTTTGCACTTTCTCCCCATGCTCCATGAGTTTTCTCCGGGTGCTCCGGTTTCCTCCCACACTCTAAAGATGTGCAGGTTAGGTGGATTGGCCATGCTAAATTGCCCCTTAGTGTCCGAGGATGTGTAGGTTAGGGGGGATTAGTGGGCTAAGTACGTGCGGTTACGGGGATAGGGCCTGGATGGGGACTCCATCAGAAATACAAAGAGTAATGTATCAGAGTTTGAAAAAAGCACAAAGATAGGAAGCCGTGGTGTGGTGGCATTGTCACTGGGCAAATCATCCAGAGCCTCAGTGGTGTGGTGGATTGTCACTGGGCGAATCATCCAGAGACTCACGTTAACCCTCTGGGGCAAAAACAGAAAATGTTGGAAAATCTCAGCAGGTCTGACAGCATCTGTGGAGAGAGAATGGAGCCCAACATTTCAAGTCTGGGTAACCCTTCATCAGAGCTCTGATGAAGGGTCATCTAGACTCAAAACATTGACCTGCTGAGTCAATCCTCTGGGGACCTGGGTTCAAATCCCACCATGGCAGAAGGTGAAATTTGAATTCAATAAAAATCTGGAATTAAAAATCCAGCGATGGCCCTGATTGTTGCAAAAACCCATCTATGATGTAAAGTGGATGACTGCAAAACGGCAGTTCCGTTTGAGATCTCTCCCTTTTATTCGTACTTCCTTCAGTGGGAAATGAGAGAGAGAGAGAGAGAGAGCAGTAAAGCCGAGTTGTCGATTCACTCTCACCCATTTTACACATTCGCAGAAAGTCAGAACTACCCCGACTGTTCCTCTGCAGCACTTGTGCAGAGTCTTGCTGGCTGGATTGTCAAATGGATCATTTAAAATCGCAAACAGAAGCTTATTAGTGAACCTTGTTAGTGACACTCTGGTGTCTAATCAAGGCTGTTCTTTCCTTATCTGTCTTTTCATCTTTCCGTCTCCCTTTGATAGTGCTCGGCTTAATGGTGTTAACCTACTGTAAATTTATGAGAGGCGCTGCAAGAGAGCTGAGGTCCCTGTTGGCCGGTTTTAGTGCGGAAGGTCAGCTTGAGAATGGCCACTAATTTGCAGGCCACAATCACTCAGGCCCAATCTCCCCTGATGTGCAGAGACCACCACCTGACAGCTTTCAGCCTGAAATGAGCATTAAACACCGTTTTTACAATCACCGTTGATGAACCACAAACCAAATTTACCAAATTTACCGAGGGAATTTACCAAGATTCCGCTTTTTGCACCTTGCATTTTGCACACCAATCAGAATCAACGTAAATTAAACCTCAGTAAACAGGAAAATACTACTTCAAATAAAAAGATAAATTTCACCTTAAGTAGTCGATACAGCAAAGATATCTTACAAAAGCACAAGCGCCTGCGTCACTTCTCCACAGACATATGGCACCAGTTGCGGCTCAGTCTGAAAGACGTGCTGGTTAGGTGCATTGGCCGTGCTAAATTCTCCCTCAGTGTACCCGAACAGGCACCGGAGTGTGGCGACTGGGGGATTTTCACAGTAGCTTCATTGCAGTGCGTGGTGAACCATAGATGGTTACCACTATGGGTACTGAACCATAGATGGTTAGCACTATGGGTACTTGTACATATGTTACTGTTGTCACTGTTTAGAATAGATCATAGAAACCCTACAGTGCAGAAGGAGGCCATTCGGCCCATCGAGTCTGCACCGACCACAATCCCACCCAGGCCCTATCCCCACATATTTACCCACTAATCCCACTAACCTACGCATCCCAGGACTCTAAGGGGCAATTTTTAACCTGGCCAATCAACCTAACCCGCACATCTTTGGACTGTGGGAGGAAACCGGAGCACCCGGAGGAAACCCACGCAGACACGAGGAGAATGTGCAAACTCCACACAGACAGTGACCCGAGCCGGGAATCGAACCCAGGACCCTGGAGCTGTGAAGCACCAGTGCTAACCACTGTGCTACCGTGCCGCCCCCACTGTGCTACCGTGGTTAGGGTTGGGGTGTTCCACCTGTTGATATTGTTCTGTGGTACACTCCGGTTGGCTCCGCCTACCTGTAGGAGTATAAAGGTCACTGCGCTGCCTAGTGACCCTTTAGTCTGGGATTGTATTGTTAAGCAGTATGCTCCATTCTTGTTACTAATAAAAGCCTTTATTTCCCGGGTACGATCCAGCCTCCCGAGTGATTTAATCGCGTATCACAGTGTTAATGTAAACCCACTTGTGACACTAATAAATAAACTTAAACTTTAAAACCATCTAGCCTGATCTCTGGAATGCAGGATCTCTCACTTTTCCACTCAATGGGTGCGGCCCTGAAGTTGTGTTCACTGGCAGGGTAAAAGATTGACCTGACAAACAGGAGGCAGGGAGTAGGCACAAATGTTTTTTTTTTCTGGTTGGCAAGATGTGACAAGTGGTGCTGCACAGGGATCAGCGCTGGGACCTCAGGTTTGTGATTATATTAATGTGGGCAAGGGGTTGGCTCTGAGATACAAAGCAGCGCCGTTTTAATGAGTGTTTTAAAACAAACTTGGTTTTCCAAGTCCTTTTACGTCAGAATTGGCATTTCCGAGTTAAAACCTGATGCAAAGATAAGATGCTTCCAAAGTTCTGGATCCAAGGCAGACAGACGGAGTTAAAATGCAGAGTAGCCATGAACTAATTAAATGGCAGGCTAGATTCGAGGGGCTGAATGGCCTTCCTATGTTCCTAGCTGGGGTTAGAGTGCAGGATTTCTATTGATTTAAGAACATAAGAACATAAGAAATAGGAGCAGGAGTAGGCCATCTAGCCCCTCGAGCCTGCCCCGCCATTCAACAAGATCATGGCTGATCTGAAGCGATGATGTGGAGATGCCGGCGTTGGACTGGGGTAAGCACAGTAAGAAGTCTCACAACACCAGGTTAAAGTCCAACAGGTTTATTTGGTCCAAATAAACCTGTTGGACTTTAACCTGGTGTTGTGAGACTTCTATCTGAAGCGAATCAGTTCCACTTACCCGCCTGCTCCCCATATCCCCTAATTCCCTTAGCGATCAGAAATCTATCTACCCGTGATTTAAACATATTCAACGAGGTAGCCTCCACCACTTCAATGGGCAGAGAATTCCAGAGATTCACTACCCTCTGAGAGAAGAAGTTGGAATGGTTTAAGTTACTGGTGAGAAATCGAGTATTCCATTGGCACAATCATTCTACGGATGGTTCTATTTTGTTTATGTGTGAGGTCTGTTGCTTATTCCTTTCTATTTAGTAGCTTCTAGCTTGAGCCATATGGTCTTGCTGGTTTCTGCCAATGTTGGAAAGGCAAGGAGTTGCTGGGGTAACCCGTACGGTTTACAATGTACATACTAACAGGTCACGGGGTTCATGAATCACCCTCAGGGTGCCACAGCCTCGACGTTTTACTGTTCTTGTAAGGTCAGGTTTCTGAAGGTGGATGGTGTGTGCTTGCACATGGGAGCTGATTTATACCGACCGTAAGTGGAGAGCACCATGAGAGGATTTAAAAACGCTTGCTTGTTTGCTTAGAATCCCTTGTGCTCGATTCCAAGGCAGTAATGTAACCTATTAACTCGTTATCGTCTGCATTTAAATAGTACACAAAGGAATCTACTGCAAACAAATGCGGTTCTTCAAGAAAAATCACCCCCACCTCTCTATCTCATTTTGCCTTCTCTTGGATTCTCCCAGCATCATTCACACAGACAGTACGTGATCAGAGAGCATCTACTGACATGTACATTGGGATTTACCATGGGACTGACTGTATGATCTCCAGACAGCCACTTCTGTATTTTAAGGACTGTGTTATACAACTGACCAGTAACACCCATCATTCTTTCTTAAAATAACCTAGTTAAATCTCAGAATGAGAAATTGTAATGCGTTTTATTTTACTTGCAGCTCCAGAAATCATATAATCTGCTTATAGCTCCTCTGAAGCAATTAAAACCTAAAATGTAAAACTATACGTCAAGCTCAGATTGCTATCCAAGGAATGGCACCAAGAACAGGTTCCATTTCATATAGCGCTTCTAACATAGCAAAACACCCTAAGCTGTTGCACAGAGACATTGTGCGGAATCTTCCAGACGTTAATGCCAGCGGGATTCTCCAGTCCCGCTGCAGTGAACGGAGATTTGGCTGGGCGCCAAATTCTCCGTCCTTGCTGGCAGTGGCGGCAGAGCATGAACGGCCGGTAAAATGAAAAAGTAATTGGGACTGAGGCAAAAACTCAGACTTTAGGATAGGTGACCCGAGAGCCATAGAATCCGACAGTGAAGAAGGAGGCCATTTGGCCCATCGAGTCGGAACTGATTCCCACCCAGACCCTATCCCCATAACACCACATAATTACCTGAGCTAGTCCCCCTGACACTAAGGGGCAATTTAGCATGGCCAACCAACCTAACCCACACATCTTTGGACTTAGAAACATAGAAAAACTACAGCACAAACAGGCCCTTTGGCCCACAAGTTGTGCCGAACACATCCCTACCTTCTAGACCTACCTATAACCCTCCATCCTATTACACTCCATGTACTCATCCAGGACTTGGTCAAAGAGCTCGATTTTCAGCAGCGTCTTAAGAACAACATCAACAATTTGTATTGATAAAACATCTTTAACATCATAAAAAAATAATCCCAAGGTGTTTCATCGGCGTATCCTAAAGAGAAAGCTGACACCATACTGCTTACGGGAAATACTGGCCAGGATTTTCAGTCCTGCCCACAGCAGGAGTTGGGGTGGGTGGGACAGGAAGATTTGGAGAGCAACCAAAGGTCCGTTGACTTTGGGCAGGAACTTATGGTCTGGCCACTGGTGGGATGTGAAAATCCCATCCATTGGGGGCAGATTAATGGAATATGGTGCAAGAAAAGCATGATGCACAGCAGAATTTTGGATAACCTCCAAAATGGAGGGTAGAGTGTGGAAAGCTGACTTGGAGTGTGTTGGAGGTAAGAAAGGTATGAGTGAGCAGCATGATGAGCCAAGGCAGGGTGAATTCCAGTCATAAAATGGAGATGGAAATCGTCAGCCTTGGTGACAGCAGGAATATTCGGTCTGAATTTAGATATGACCCAAAATTGCGAAGAGTCTGATTCAGTCTCGGACAGTTGCCAGGGGAGGGATAGAGTTCATGGCCGGGGATCTAAATTTGTAGGGGGAACTGACATTGATAGCATTGCTTTTCCCAATATTTAATTAGAGGAAATGTCTGCTCTGTACTGGATGCTGGATAAGCAGTCCGACATTTTAGATACAGTGCAAAAGTCAAGAGGGGGTGACGGAGTAGAGCACAGTGTCACCAGGGGGTGCAAACTGATGCTGTATTTTCGGATGATGCAACCAAGGAACAGCATGTAGCTGAGAAGCAGAAGAGAGCCAAGGAGACTTCCTTGAGGAACACAAGAGGTAAGAGGGGAGGGGTCAACAGCATAGAGACTTGCCAAGCAAATTCCAGAGCTCAGGAATTTGAGGAAAAATATCTTCACCCAAAGGGTGGTGGGAATCTGGAACTCACTGCCTGAAAAGGTGGTAGAAACGGGGAGCCCTCACAATATTTAAGAAGCATTTTGATGAGTAGTCGAAACACCATCGCATACAAGACCAAGTGCTGGAAAATGGGGTGAGAATTGATCGGTGCTTGATGGCAGGCACAGACATGCTGGGCTGAAGGGCCTCTTTCTGTGCTATAAAGCTCTCTGGGGGTAGTTTTCCTGTCCCACCCAGCATGAAAATCGTAGCGCGGGGGTGTGGGGGTGGGGAGGGGGGTGTTGGTGCGCACCATGCAAAGGTCCGTTGACCTTGGACTAGTCTGAGCAGACCTCGGACTGGTCTGGACTGGTCTGGTCTGGTCTCAGACTGGGGTAAGCAGAAAATCCTGCCCTGTGACTCTATGGCCGAAAACATGGCTGCCAGTGATGGGACAATGGTAGTGGAGGATTACCACGATAGAAGTCTCACAACACCAGGTTAAAGTCCAACAGGTCTATTTGGTAGCGCGAGCTTTCGGAGCATTGCTCCTTCATCAGGTGAGTGAAGAGTTGGGTTCACAAACAGAGCATATATAGACAAAACTCAATTACAGGATAACGGTTGGAATGCGTATCATGATTACCAAGATGGCAAAGTCAGGCGAATGCAGTCTTCTCAGAAGGTTGCAGGCCTGGAATTATTAGAGATAAGGGTTTGAACAAAGTGCGCGATTTTCTGCTTGCCCCAAAACTGGAAAGTCCCAACCAAGGGCAACAGACCTTTGCGTGGTCTGCACGTCTTCCTCCTCCTCCCCAACCCGCCCCCCTGGCTGCTACGATTCCCGTGGCAGGCGGGATGGGAAAATTCCCCCCTTAGAGTTTTACAGCACAGAAAGTGGTCCTTAGGTCCAGCATGTCTGCGCCTGCCATCAAGCACCCATCTCTTCTAATCCCATTTTGCAGCCAGTTTAGGATTTCATTTTAGTTAGCGTAACATTCTCTCATTAACCTGGAAGTGACGCTTGCCTCTGCAGTGTCCTTAGCACAATAGTATCATTGCCGTAATGAAATGATCAGATCTAAATATAGACTGAGTTCTCCTTATCCATTGTCTCTTCAAAGGTAGACATGAACTCTGTCTGACAAGTTGACACTGACTCCCTCATTAGTCATGTTTCAGGGCCAGCCTTATTACACTCTCCTTCAAGATGCCCTCTAATGTATTACCTGCTGTAGATGTCAGGCTAACTGCTCTGTGGCTCATAGGGTTTCCTTTGATGTGTCTTTTCACGATTTAATATTACATCCGTCCTTTACCAGTATTGGCCACTACTCCTGTTTTCCAACGACTTCCCAAAGGTGACCATCAGGAGTCATTAATCACTTCATCATTGCGAGGTGCGGTCCCATCGTGCCAGGCTCTTGGCCTGTCTGCTAGCTCCTTATGTATTCTTTCTACCATTCTTGATATTTCCTGGCGCCTCTCCTGGAAATTGGAAGGACAGCCCATGGTTTGATTGTTAACGCGTAGAAATTGTTCAAGATATCTGGCGTCCATTGTAACCCCAGGACAGATTCTCCAAATTTGTGTCCATTAATCTGGCAGCTCAGGGGTACCCAAGGCTGTTCATGGTTCTTGCACAGTTGGATGGATGACTGTCAGATGACAAGCATTATCCCTTGAAAAGGTGGCCCATGATCCCACTCCGTCACTCAAGAGGCGGAGGAGAGATACAACAGGGGTCATGCTTCCCCAGGGAGAGGACCATCAGGCTGCTGAAGATGTGTTCCCAATGCCTAGACCAATCTGGGGGAGCATTGCAGTATCCTCAAGAGTGTGTCTCGCTTTAGTCATGGCATGCTGCGTCAGTGTATTGGGAAGAGGTTGATTTTGAATTACGTTATTTTTCTCCAATAGTGCACAGGTGTAAGTTCATTTCCTGTCTGGTACATATTTGTAGTGTCTGACTAGAAATGGACTTGACATTATTACGGATCTAGTATTAGGTCAATAATTAAAGACTTTGAAAGCGGAAATGGAAGTGAAGAGTGCTGGACACTGATGGGATTGTAGCTCTGCTGTCCAACATGTGTCACCACCATCGGACCAAGGAAGTAACGATATCGTAGAATAGAATCACAGAATCCCTACTGTACAGAATGAGGCCATTTGGATCATTGAATCTGCACCAACTCTCTGACAAAGCATCTTACCCAGACCTTCTCCCCCACTCTATCCTTATCCCTGTAACTCCACACATTCACCATGGTCAATCCATCTAACATGAACATCTTTCAGCTGTGGGAAGAAACCGAAGCACCCGGAGGAGAACGTGTAGACTCCGTACAGACAAGGCCGGAATTGAACCTGGGTCCCTAGCGCTGTGAGGCAGCAGTGCTAATCACTGTGCCACCGTGCCACCCTGGATGGATTCTCTAATTGACACTGGAGTGTAAAACAGTTTTTTCTGATTTTCATTTCCATTTCAATGCTCTGGTGTTAAGTTGAATAGCTAAACCTTAAGCATCTGATTTCAGGGACGGTCTAAGATTGACCATAAACAGGCCGGGTTTTACTGGTTGCTGTGCACTGTTAGCATTGTCTTTAGTTAGGAGAAGATTCTGGAGCCACACAGGTCTAACGGCCAGATCAGAAACTGGAGGGCCTGGTATCCAATATCTCCATTTGTACCTATTCAGTCAGAAAGTAAATTGCAAGACTGGCTGAAGAAGAAGAAGATGAGGTTGATTAGAATGGGCTCACACACATCTTGGAGGCAATCTCATTGAAACATAAGAGGTTTTAAGATTTCTTGACAGGGGAGATGCTGAGAGGTTGTTTCCCCCTGGCTGGTGGGTTTAGAACAATGTTGCATAGTCTGAGGATCAGTGTAATGACCTCATTGAGGCCCATAAGGTTGGCCTCTTGGAGTATGAGCTCACCTGTGTATATATGGAGGAGTGTCAGGGCTATTGATACTCAAGATTCTGACCTTGTACCTGCAGCACTCTGAGGAGTGGAATTGAGTTTGTAAATAAAAGGAATCTGCTGAAGGGATAGCGGCATCTGTGGTGTTATTTCAATCGGGGAACGGCTGTTTTCAGACTGGGATGTGGGGAAATCTCTTCACTGGAAGGGTTGTGAATCCTTCGAAATTCCCTATCCCAGAGGACTATGAATGCCCAGCTTTTGAGTATATTTAAGACTGAGATCGATAGATGTTTGGACTCTCGGGCAATCAAAGGATATGGGGATCAGGAGGGAAAGGGAGGTGAGGATCAGTCATAATCTTATTAAATAACAGAGCAGGCTTGAATATGGCCCACTCCTACTTCTGTTCCTTATCTTCTTAAGTCCAAAGAAATGGAGTCAGTGTCTTCCCTCTCAGTGACTGTACAGTGTCCCGCACATCTGAGTGTAAGTAAATGTGTTGGTGGATTTGTGTTAGTGTGCTCATGTAGGTATGCATGAATGTGTGTGTATATGCATATTAATGTGTTGTTATGCTGTCTCAGTGTGGACCCGTGGTTACTCAGCAATAGTCAAGTGTTTCTTAAACTCTGAGTTAGCTGTAACATCGTAAAACCCTCATTACAATGCAGGCGCCTAAACCAACGTGCAGACTCGCAAACATCTTTTTTAAAATGAAACTAAAATTGAAGTTTTATCCCCTTTTGCACAAATATAGGGTGGGATTTTACAGCTGCGCTCGTCCCAAAACCACCTGAGGTCAACCGGCCTTTCCATGGTCCGCCCCTCGCCCGCTCCGCTTCCCGTGGCGGGCGGGGCGGGAAAATTCCGGCCATAGAATCACAAAATTAAGCTTACTTAAAGCCAATACCTTATTTCTAATACTCATAAATAAAAATTATAAATTACTTGAAGCTATCTCTATTTCTGAACAGTGTACGTGTGCCGGGTGTGAGTATGTGCAAGAATGCGCACAAGCGTACAAGGACAAGCTCAAAGTCCAGTTCATGCAAACACGACCCCTCACACTCAGATAGCACACCAACCTTTACTGTTACACCGATGATCCAAACCGAATGAATTATTCAACAAAGATCTTTGCAATTAAAGGGGATGGTTCGAAACAGAATTGCGTGGAATGTCTCTAAACTCAATGAAGAATCAATTTAATCCATAAAACTTCTCTCAGGCTAGGTGAGAGAACTCAAAACATGTCTAATGACAAAATAAGCATCAGATCGATCACAATAACTTTCAACATCTCCTCGTTGCAGGAGGTTAATGAAGCATAATGTTCTGACTACAGGCTAGAATCTTGTTTCCCCAAATCCATTGTCTGTCACAAAGGAACAACAACACGAGGAAGTATTGAGTAGGACTGTTTCACGGGGAAAATCGCTGGCTCAACAACATCAATTGAGACATAGAGGCAGGTGAAAAAGAGTTTAGTGAGAGTTGCATCTGTCACTGAGTTGAAATTTAGTTTTACTACTGCAAGGGAGAATGAGAACTTAGTTGGACGTTGAAACAGTTCCAGTATTCTCCCAAGACACAGGTCTGGGAGGTAGAAGTTATTGGTTCAAGATCCGCTCCAGGTTAACTCTACAGTGCGGTACCAAGGGAGCATGGTCCGAAATTTTAAATAAGATGTTAAACTGAGATCTGACCTTCTGTCCTGGCTGGATGTGAAAAGATTCTGCGGTGTTATTTTGATGAAAAGCAGAGGGGATCTCCCCAGTGCCCCGGCCAATATTTATCATTCAACCAGCAGAATATCTGGTCATTATTTTATTTCATGTCCACGCTTGCTGTGTACGTACTGACTGCACTTCCTAAATTATAATAACTACACTTCAATCGTTTTTCATTAGCTTTGGACCATTCTAAGGTCACAAAAGGTGCTATATCGATGCATGCTCTTTGGGGTGAATTTCAATGGGGTGTATTCACCGGAAAGACAGAGGTTGAGGAGAAATTATGAGAGGTGTGCACAGGGTGGATTGTCAGAGGCTTTTTCCCAGGATGGAAGTGTCAATTACAAGAGGGCACAGGTTCAAGATGAAAGGGGGAGAGTTTAAGGGAGATGTGCAGGGGAGGTTTTTCATGCAGAGAGTGATGGGTGCCTGGAACGCGCTGCCAGAGGAGGTGGTGGAAGCAGGCACATCAGTAACACTTAAGAGGCATCTGGACAGGTACGTGAATGGGGAGGGAACAGAGTGATATGGACCAAGTAAGGGCAGAAAGTTTTTTTTAGTTTAGTTAGGGCACCATGATCGGCACGAAATTGGAGCGTTTACCTCACATGGCCAGGGACCTGGGTTCGATTCCCAGCTTGGGTCACTGTCTGTGTAGAGTCAGCACATTCACTCCGTGTTTATGTGGGTTTCCTTTGGGTGCTCCGGTTTCCTCCCACAGTCCGAAAGGCGAGCTGGTTAGGTGCGTTGGCCATGGTAAATTCTCCCTCGGGTGTACCCGAACAGGCGCCAGAGCGCAACGACTTGGGGATTTTCACAGTAACTTCATTGCAGTGTGAATGTAAGACTGCTTACACTAATAAACACTAATAAATAAACACGAATAAATAAACTTTTAAAAACTCCCCCTTTTATAAAGGGGAAAAGCAAAATTTACCGTTAGTTTTGGTCTGGTAATTATCTCAGGCAAATTTGAATATGCAAATTAGGCCCTAACTTTCCATTGGTACATTTTCATCTCACTTCAGAGGTAAAACAAAGCCGTTCTGCATCTTGCAAGATCTTTGGCCACTTTATTTTTAACATGACATTGTAAAAAAATTAAGCATAAATCATGTTGCGAAAGAATTAACACATGCAAATGAGCCTAATTGTTATGTACGTTTCCAGGACTGCCACATGCTAAATTTAATTACTCGACTTAAAAGAAAATGACACTTCTCCCACTAAACTTATTGGATACTTTTTCAATGATCAGTCAGCCAATGATAATTAGTTGTGTTACTGCGGCAACCGTTAATTAGATTTTTTTTTCCCATGCATTCTGCCATTAGAAAAATTATTCTGAAGCAATGAATGAAGATGTAAGTAAACTGAGGGCCCAAGTTCAGAGTTTATGAATGATGAAGTTTCTAAGTTGCCTCAGGGGCCATTCAGGGCCTCAAAACACATGCTGAAATTTCACAAGTGCCATCAATCTATAGGTGGATTGCAGAGAACCTTCCAAAGTTGATCTCACTGCGTTTCCGAGCCCAGGGCACCATGGCACAAAGTTAAGTTATGCTTGATTTATTAGTCACAAGTAAGGCTTACATTAACACTGCAATGAAGTTACTTTGAAATTCCCCTCGTCGCCACACTCCGGCACCTGTTTGGGTCAATGCACCTAACCAGCACGTCTTTCAGAATGTGGGAGGGAACCGGAGCACCCAGAGGAAACCCACGCAGACACGGGGAGAACGTGCAAACTCCACACAGACAGTGACCCGAGCCGGGAATCGAACTCGGGTCCCCAGCGCCGTGAGGCAGCAGTGCTAACCACTGTGCCACCGTGCCGCACAAGGATAATCAGCTTCTTTTAAGATTCTGCCGAGTCCTGTCTTGCTGGCGTAGGCTCAGAGGTGTAAACTGTGATGTTTTCCCACAGGTTTCATCACTTGTCTCCGCGTTCCAACCATTTGTTGGCCAACACATTCATCCTTGTGATGCATCGCCTTCTTGTGCCAAATACAGTCATAGAGATTTACAGCATGGAAACAGTCCCTTCAGCCCAACTTGTCTTTGCCGCCCAGTTTTTACCACTAAGCTCGTCCCAATTGCCTGCATTTGGCCCATATCCCCCTAGACCATCTTGCCCATTGTAATGACTTTAATGAATTTATTACACCCATGTAACTGTCTAAATGTTTCTTAAAAGACAAAATTGTACCTGCCTCTCCTACTGCCTCTGGCAGCTTGTTCCAGACACTCATCACCCTCTGTGTGAAAAAATTGCCTTTCTGGACCCTTTTGTATCTCTCCCCTCTCACCTTAAACCTATGCCCTCTAGTTTTAGACTCCCCTACATTTGGGAAAAGATGTTGACTGTCTAGCTGATCTATGGAAAGCAAAAAGACTCCTTACCCAACTGGATCATGCCTCACTGTCTGCCAGACAACCCTCCACCTTCCCATTTTCTATATTTTTTCATATCGAGAAAGGAGAAGTGTTCAAAGAAAATGACAAAAACACAATCTGTCCAGTTCATTTTTCTCCGGATTGCACACAGCTGTGTCCTAGAGATTTACCATCAATTATGAGGGAGAGATAGTGTGGACAGGTTGACAACCCCATGCAGGCTCCAAACTCCTGCACGTCTAGGCTTCATTCAATCCGAGGGAAACCTCGCCAACAGAGTTTCCATTGCCCCAGACACTGGCTGTCATCAATCCTCCAGGGGGAAGTTTGCATTAGAGCCATAGAAAAGTTGCAACACCAAAGGAGGCCATTTGGCCCATGAGAACAAAAGAACTAAGAGCAGGAGTAGGCCACCTGGCCTCTCGAGCCTGCTCCGCCGTTCAATAAGATCATGGCTGATCTTTTCGTGGACTCAGCTCCACTTACCCGCCCGCTCACCATAACCCTTAATTCCTTTACTGTTCAAAAATTTATCTATCCTTGCCTTAAAAACATTCAATGAGGTAGCCTCAACTGCTTCACTGGGCAGGGAATTCCACAGATTCACAACCCTTTGTGTGACGAAGTTCCTCCTCAACTCAGTCCTAAATTTGCTTCCCTTTATTTTGAGGCTGTGCCCCCTAGTTCTAGTTTCACCCGCCAGTGGAAACAACTGCCCTGCTTCTATCTTATCTATTCCCTTCATAATCTTATATGTTTCTATAAGATCTCCCCTCATTCTTCTGAATTCAATGAGTATAGCCCCAGTCTACTCAATTTCTCCTCATAAGCCAACCCTCTCAACTCCGGAATCACCCGAGTGAATCTCCTCTGCACCCCCTCCAGTGTCAGTATATCCTTTCTCAAGTAAGGAGACCAAAAATGTACACAGTACTCCAGGTGTGGTCTCACTAGCACCTTATACAGCTGCAACATAACCTCGCTGTTTTTAAACTCCATCCCTCGAGCAATGAAGGAGAAAATTCAATTTGCCTTCTTAATTACCTGCTGCACCTGCAAACCAACTCCTTGAGATTCATGCACAAGGACACCCAGGTCCCTCTGCACAGCAGCATGCTGCAATTTTTTACCATTTAAATAATAGTCCGTTTTGCTGTTATTCCTACCAAAATGGATGACCTCACATTTACCAACATTGTACTCAATCTGCCAGACCCTCGCCCACTCACTTAGACTATCTATATCCCTTTGCAGACTTTCAGCGTTCCCTGCACACTTTGCTCTGCCACCCATCTTGGTGACATCTGTGAATTTTGACACACTACGCTTGGTCCCCAACTCCAAATCATCTATGTAAATCGTAAACAATCAGTCCATGCCACCCCAAGGACACCCAGGTGCCTTTCTCATCCCACCTTCCTGCACCCGGCCCATAGCCCTGTAGCTTACAGCACTTAAGGTGCAGATTCAGGTACTTTTTAAAAGATTTTAGAGTCTCTGCCTCCATCACCAACTCAGGCAATGAATTCCAGACTACCCTCTGCATATTAAGGCTCTTCATCATGCTCCCTCTACACCTCCTGCCACTTACCTTGAATCTATGTCTCATGGTTCCGGAATTCCCTGCCAATGGAAACAATTTTATCCTGTCCACTCTATCTCTCCCTCGCAGTTTTGTATTGGGATGTATTGTGAGCTGCTGCCACAATAAGGGGCGATATGACCCTTATCCGCCCATTGAGAAACGGAGGTATTCTGGTGGAATGCTGATTTTACCCCACACCCAATTTTTAGTTTCCATTAGTGTCCCACTCAATCCCACCTGCAGAGGTTAAAATCAGCCCCAGTGGGTCTTAGCAGAGTAGCGTGAAAGCAGATGAACAGTGGTACTTTCATGAGATTTATATATTTTTTCATGGGATGTGGGCATTGCTGGCTGGGACAGCATTTATTACCCATCCCTGAGGGCATTTAAGAGTCAACCAAATTGCTGTGGGTCTGGAGTCACATATTGGCCAGACCAGGTAAGGAGGGCAGATTTCCTTCCCGAAAGAACGTTTGTGAATCAGGTGTTTTTTTACGACAATCGACAATGGTTTCATCAGGTTTTTATTGAATTCAAATTTCACCATCTGCCACGGTGGGATTTAAACCTGGGTCCCCAGATGATTACCCTGGGTCTCTGGATTACTAGTCCAGTAACAATATCATTATGCCACCACCTCCCTTGCCAATTGATACCAATTGTGCAAATTTTAAGTAAATAACCTTTCATGTTGCATTGTATTCTTCTTGTACTCTATCTTCAACTATTGTCTTTGCGTTTTTTGTACTCTCCTTTCTCTCCAGGAGTTATTTCCCCTTTGTTGAGCTGTGGGTCAAAGGGCAGTAGTCACTGTGTCGTATAATTATGAACAAACAAATTAGGAGCAGGTGTAGGCCATTTGGCCCATTGAGCCTGCTCCACAATTTAATAAGGTCCTGGATGACCTGACTGCACTTTCCTGTCTGCCCTCTATACCCCGTGACTTGCTTGTTAATCAAGACTCAATGCAACTCAGTTGGAATAATATTCAATGATCCTGCCTCCACCACTCTCTCACAACTCTCTGCGAGAAAATAATTCTCCTCATCTCTGCCTTAAATGGGAGGCCTTGATCGGGACTTTCCGGCCACGCTCACCCAAGGCTGGAAAATCCCACCCAAGGTCAATGGACCTTTGCACGATCTGTGTCCAGCTCGCTACGATTCCTATGGCAGACGGGACGGGAAAATTTCACCCCAATTGTGTTTTAGGTCTCCTACATTTAGTCTCTCCCACAAGGTGAAACATTTTCTCAGCATCCGCCCTGTCAAGTCCCCTCAGCAAGTTCTGTTTCACTGAAATTGCCTCTCGTTCTTCTGAGCTCGAATGGATACAAACTCAACCTTTCCTCATAGGATAACTCCTTCATCCCAGGAATCAGTCGAATGAACCTTCTCTGAACTGCTTTTAATACAAGGAGAATAAACACTCAAGGTATATAACTGTAGAAAAATTATGGCCAACAGGCCATTATTCATGTGTTGAAACTGAGCCAATGAGTTAATTGGCAAAAGAATGGTAGTATCAACTATCTAAATAAAGCCAATAATCATTCATCCTTCAGTGTGTAAGGGATATCAGTTACAACAGGGAAACAGATATTTGACCCAACCGGCCTGTGTTGGCATTGACCTTTTGTTGTGCATTGTGCCTCAGACGTTACAAATGACACACTGGTTGTACTTGTGCAGGAATTTTATACACTGTGCTCCTGAAATGTTTGCTCTCATGCTTACAACTTCTGGGTTTCAGTTTAGTTTCAGGTTCCCAGTCACCACACTCAGACTTGACTAACAGCACAACAGAACAGTCAACGGATACACACAGATCAGAGGTTGAATGGCACGGTGGTTAGCACTGCTGCCTCACAGCGCCAGGGACCCGGGCTCAATTCTGACCTCGGGTCACTGTCTGTGTGTAGTTTGCACGTTCTCCCCGTGTTTGCTTTGGTCTCCTCCGGGTGCTCCGGAATCCTCCCAAAGTCCAAAGATGTGCGGGTTAAGTAGATTGGCCATGATAAATTGCTCCTGAGTGTCAGGGGGATTACTAGAGTAAACATGTGGGGGTTACGGGGATAGGGCTTGGGTGGGATTGTTGTCGGTGTAGGCTCGATTGCCCGAATGGCCTCCTTCTGCATTGTAGGGTTTTTACCTATCTGTAAATTAAATGCTATACCTCCTGCATGACCAAATAGCATTTCCACACTCTTCATTCACCCTCCCCAATCTCATTTTGTACTTTATGGTCCAAGGTGCAGACTAGATAGGCTTGGATTGTTTTCTTTAGAGCAGAGGAGGCTGAGGGGGAGACATGATTGAGGGGTATAAGATTATGAGGGGTATAGACAGGGTGAGTATGATGCAGCTGTTCCCCTTTGTTGAGGGGTCAATCACGAGGGGGCACAGTTTGAGGGTAAGGGGCAGGAGATTCAGAGGGGATTTGAGAAAGACCTCTTCACTCAGAGGGTGGTGGGAATCTGGAACTCACTGTCTGGGAAGGTAGTGGAGGCCGGAAACCTTACAACCTTTAAAAAATATTTGGATGGACACTTGAAATATCGTAACATTCAGGATATAGGACAAGTGCAGGAAAATGGGATTAGTGTGGCTTTAGTGGTAGTTATTGTCGGTGCAGACTCGATGGGCTGAAGGGCCTTTTCTGCACTGTATGAGCAGAGAAGGCTGAGGGGTGGACTGATCGGGTGTACAAGATTATGAGGGATACGAACAGAGTGGATAAGGAGCAACCGTTCTCCTTGTTTGAAGGGCCAGTCACGAGGGGATGAAAGTTCAATGTGAAGGGCAGGTGGTTTAGGGGGGAAATGAGGAAAACATTTTTACTCAGAGGGTGGTGGGAATCTGGAAGGCACTGCCTGGGAAAGTAGTGGAGGCTGGAAATCTTACAACCGTTAAAAAATATTTGGATGAGCATTTGACCCGTCATAACATTCAAGACTATGGGCCATGTGCTGGTAAATGGGATTAAGTGGAAGGTCAAGTGTTTCACACATGTCGGTACAGGCATGATGGGCCAAAGGGTCTCTTCTGCACTATATGATTCTCTGATTCTATAACTGTATCACTGGATGCTTTGTGTCAAAGAACAAAGAACAAAGAATAAAGAACAGTACAGCGCAGGAACAGGCCCTTTGGCCCTCCAAGCCCGCACCGATGTAGATGTCTGCCTAAACTAAAACCATATGCACTTACAAAGTCAAAGAACAAAGAACAAAGAACAATACAGCACAGGAACAGGCCCTTCGGCCCTCCAAGCCCGCGCCGCTCTCTGGTCCAAACTAGACCACTCTTTTGTATCCCTCCATTCCCACTCCATTCATGTGGCTATCTAGATAAGTCTTAAACGTTCCCAGTGTGTCCGCCTCCACCACTTTGCCCGGCAGCGCATTCCAGGCCCCCACCACCCTCTGTGTAAAATACATCCTTCTGATATCCGTGTTAAACCTCCCCCCCCCCCCCCCCCCCCCCTCACCTTGAACCTATGACCCCTCGTGAACGTCACCAGCGATCTGGGAAAAAGCTTCCCACCGTTCACCCTATCTATGCCTTTCATAATTTTATACACCTCTATTAGGTCACCCCTCATCCTCCGTCTTTCCAGTGAGAACAACCCCAGTTTACCCAATCTCTCCTCATAACTAAGCCCTTCCATACCAGGCAGCATCCTGGTAAACCTCCTCTGCACTCTCTCTAAAGCCTCCACGTCCTTCTGGTAGTGTGGCGACCAGAACTGGGCGCAGTATTCCAAATGCGGCCGAACCAACGCTCTATACAACCGCAACATCAGACCCCAACTTTTATACTCTATGCCCATTCCCATCCATTCCTTCCATTCCCATCCTATTCATGTATTTGTCTAGATGCTCCTTAAATGCCACTATCGTACCTGCTCTCACCACCTCCCCGGGCAGCGCGTTCCAGACGTTCACCTCTGTGTAAAAAATGTGCCTCGTACATCTCATCTAAACTTTTTCCCACGTCCCTTAAACCTATGTCCCCTAGTACTTGACTTTTCTACCCTAGGAAAGAGCAGCTGACTATCCACTCTGTCCATGCCACTCATAATCTTGTAAACCTCTATCAGGTCACCCCTCAACCTCTGTCGTCCCAGTGAGAACAAACTGAGTTAATCCAACCTCTCCTCATAGCTAACACCTTCCAGACCAGGCAACATCCTGCTAAACCTCTTCTGTACCCTCTCCAAAGCCTCCACATCCTTCTGCTAGTGTGGTGACCAGAATTGTCCACAATATTCCAAATGAGACCTAACTGAGGTTCAGTACAGCTGCAGCATGACCTGCCAACTTTTATACTCAATGCCCCGACCGATGAAGGCAAGCATGCCGTGTGCCTTTTTGAGTACCTTATCCACTTGCGTTGCCACTTTCAGTGATCGGTGGACATGCCCCATAGTAAGTGGATATGAACACTTAAAAGTACCACTGTTTTAGCTGACTGAAATTCGAGCCGTAACGCTGAACGTGTTATTTCCACGAGGAACAGGGAGCTGCTCGAACAACCTGGCAAACATTTCTCCCTCGGCCAATATCACTATTGAAAAAGACCATTCCATTTCAGGGCTATCTTGTGCAATCTCCCAGAATAGCTCCTGCAATTGTCCATGTATCAACACTTACTTGTTTCCAAGTCATACATTGCCTTTTGAGATATTGTGGGGACACATGGTGAGTTGCTGTGTAAACTGAAATCTTTTATTTGCTCCACTATTTTTATGGGACACAAGAAAGGGAGTTGAACAGAAAATCTGAATGACAACCCACCCAAACCCTGAAGCCACATTTAAGATTAACATTTGATTATCCTGGTCCTCATTCTAAGGGATTTATCCTGTGCTACAAGATTATCCCAATCTGCTTGTGCCTCGAGGTCAAATTAACGTGCATGATTGTTAACCTTAACAGCTTTATAATTATGCCCTCTAGCATGCCAAAAGATACGCTCCCCATTTTTTTGTATTTATTAATGATAATACTTGCAATGTTGATGGAGACATCGTCTTTCCGTTTCATTGTTTACCTACTTCACAGGCTTCCTGAAATTAAATGACAACATTGTAAGGTGACAAAACTGGGTTCCCATCAGTCATTTATAGGTTCTGTGGTTTCAGATTCTGACACAGACCCCATTGGCCTTTCAGGGCTAAGAGCAGAGTGCAGGTTGTAATGTATTGCTGTTGCCCCTCAGTCATGCACAGACTGTCAGACATGAATGGGTCAAATGTTTGCCCAATGAGAGAGGAAAACAAAGAAATAACCTACAACTGTGCAGGAAGGTCGAGGGGCGGGGTGAGGGTGGACATGATTGAGGTGAATGAGATTATGAGGGATACGGACAGGGTGAGCAGGGAATCACCCCTTGGTCGAGGGGTCAATCACGAGGGGGCAGGAGATTCAGAGGGGATTTGAGAAAAAGAACAAAGAAAATTACAGCACAGGAACAGGCCCTTCGGCCCTCCAAGCCTGCACCAACCATGCTGCCCGGCTGAACTAAAACCCCCTACCCTTCCGGAAAGGACAAAGAAAAAGCTTTTTCACTCAGAGGGTGTTGGGACTTTGGAATGCACTGCTTGGGAAAGTAGTGGAGACCGGAAACCTTACAACCTTTAAAATAAATTGGACGAGCACTTGGCACATCATAACATTCAAGGCTATGGGCCAAGTGCTGGTAAATGGGGTGAGGCGGGAGGTCACACATGTCGGATGAGCACTTGAAATATCATATCATTCAAGAGTATGGGACAAGTGCAGGAAAATGAGATTAGCGTGCCATTAGTGGTAGTTATTGTCCGTGCAGATTCGATGGGCCGAAGGGCCTTTGCTGCACGGTATGACTCTATGAAGCACATTTGCCAGCCTAACAACTGCAGCTTGCATTTATGTGGTGCCAGTAATGTGAGGAATGCCCCAAGTTGCTTCACAGAAGTGTATCAGACAAACAACGGTGCGTTTTAGGGCGGGTATTGCAGAGTGGTAGGGCCTATATGGATAAAGGCACGTCCATCACTATTAGTAGAAGTGGGGTGACACACAAGAGGCCAGAGTTGGAGGAAAGTCAGGTTCTAGGAGGTTGAAGTTAGAATCATAGAACGCTTACAGTGCAGGAGGAGGCCATTCGGACCATCAAGTCTGCACCGACCCACCCTTTTTAAAAACCTTGACCAGGCCCTATCTCTGTAGCCCCACATATTTACCCCGCTAATCCTCCTAACCTACACATCTGGAGACACTATGGGGCAATTTAGCACGGCCAATCCACCGAACCTGCACATTTTTGGAGTGTGGGAGGAAATCGGAAGACTCGGAGGAAACCCACTGGGGGAATGTGCAAAGTCTGCACAGACAGTCACCTAAGGCTGGAATTGAACCTGAATTGCCCGATAGCGACATACTGCTATTTTCCTGACCCCCCCCCCTCCCCACTCCTCCCCGCCCACTACCCCAGGGCTGGGATAATACTGCCCATGGTGTTACAACATGCTGCTTTAAGAAATAATCTCACAGCTCAAGCAGGGCAGCAGATTTATGTCAGAATTATAGCTTTCATTGTATCTCATCAGATTTTCATGAAATCGGCCTATTCAAGACATTGTCAAAAATTGTAACAAATTGAGGGGCACATGATTTCAAAACTGTCTAACAGGTCAGTTGAAAGAAACTTGGATAATAGATAGTTGACCAAAAATCTGAATCTGAACATGTCATTATTCAAAAGTAATCAAATTCTAAATTTATAAATATTTTTCTTTAATGCAGTCTTAAAAATACATTGTGCAGCATTTGCGGGTATGAGATGTTTATTTTGGAAGGACGATGGTGCTTATAAAGCTTCAGGGAGGACAGATTTCTTTCAATTGGCCAATTTAAGTCAAAGGTGAAAGTCATAAGAACATAAGAACTAGGAGTAGGAGTAGGCCAGCTGGCCCCCTGAACCTGCTCCGCCATTCAATAAGATTATGGCTGATCTTTTCGTGGACTCAGCTCCACTTACCCGCGCACTCACCATAACCCTTAATTCCTTTACTGTTCAAAAATTTATCTATCCTTGCCTTCAAAACATTCAACGAGGTAGCCTCAACTGCTTCACTAGGCAGGGAATTCCACAGATTCACAACCCTTTGGGTTGTCAGTCCTAAATCTGCTCCTTAGTCCTTAGTGTAGGACACCATTAAAGTTTATTTATTAGTGTCACAAGTAGGCTTACATTAACACTGCAATAAAGTTGCTGTGAAAATCCCCTAGTCGTCACACTCTGGCACCTCGGGTACACTGAGGGAGAATTTAGTATGGCCAATTCACCTAACCAGCACGTCTTTTAGACTGCGGGAGGAAACCAGAGCACCTGGAGGAAACCTACCCAGGCACGAGGAGAATATGCAGACTGCACACAGACAGTGACCCAAGCCGGGAATTGAACCCAGGTCCCTAGCGCTGTGAGGCAGCAGTGCTAACAACCGTGCCACCGTGCCACCCGCTAAAACCAATAAAGAGAAAATACAGAAGGTCGCAACTAGGTGATGGTACAAGCTCGGGTTTGAAAGCCTGATGGAAGTTTCCTGGTTTTGAGCTCTGTGAAGTGGTTAGAGTAGGAATCAATTCATTGAGTTCTTGATTGAAACGCAGTGAGGCTGCAAAGAGGGAGGGAGACTGACAAGCTCGCAAAAGAGACAAAATACTGTACAATCTGGAGGGCAAGCAAATAGTGCCGTCTCCATTCCAGATGTTTCTTCCTCCAACCAATCCACAGATGAGTATTCCTGAGTGGAGCAGGGCAGGGAAGGGGGTGGAAGATGGTATTTTTTGTTTTGCCGTAGGTTGACATAGCCCAAAGGAGAGCTGACATAACAAAACCCTGCAGAGTAAAGGCAAATGATGTGGCATTTGTGAAAAACACCTTTGTTTCAATTCTAGTCCATCTCTATGAGAATGAATGCATGCTTCCAGTGGGAGTAGATCTGCATTGGACCGGAGAATCCTTTGACACAGAGAGACTTTGCTTTGTAATGGTCTTGTAAACTCATGTAATGGAAGGTAATGGGTTTAGCTAATGACATCATTAGCAGCAATGCAGAACTTGCTAGCACAGCATCATTTTTCTATCTGATAGCTCAGCTTGTTAACTCCATGAAGACTGGATTTCCTCTCCTCACAATAACGAAGTTAGATGTGTGGGTTGGGGCTGGTAGAACGGTGAGCAAAATAGAAACATGATCAACAACAAAGGTCTTGATTATGCTGTGGGACAGTTACTTATGGGTGTCTCAATGAAATAATTCAGCCAATTGTTTTAATCTGTTTACTTTAAACTAATCAACAATTCCATATTCTCCATGAGAAATGTTACTGTGTATGTCCACAGCATAGTACCATAGAATCCCTACAGTACAGAAGGAGGTCATTCAGCCCATCGGGTCTGCACCAACTCTCCGACAGGGCATCTTACCCAGTCCCTATTCCCATCACCCCATGCATTTACCCTGCTATTCCCCCTAACCTACACATCTTTGACTTAATTTCATTTGATTTATTATTGTCACATGTATTAGTATACAGTGAAAAGTAGTGTTTCTTGTGCGCTATACAGACAGAGCATATCATACATAGAGAAGGAAAGGAGGGAGTGCAGAATGTAATGTTACAGTCATAACTAGGGTGCAGAGAAAGATCAATTTAATATAAGTTAGGTCCATTCAAAAGTCTGATGGCAGCAGGGAAGATGCTGTTCTTGAGTCAGTTGGTACGTGACCTCAGAGTTTTGTATCTTTCCCACAATGGAAGAAGATGGAAGAGAGAATGTCCGGGGTGCATCCTTCATTATGCTGGCTGCTTTTCTGAGGCAGCAGAAAGTGTAGACAGAGTCAATGGATGAGGGGGTTATTCTGCATGATGGACTGGGCATGAAGCCCAGTCCATCATGCAAAATAACCCCCTCATCCATTGGTGTTGAACAGGTGTTGAACATGGAATCTTCTGGTCTGTAGTCAGTCGGATTATCCATTGTGCCACTGGCCCACATCTTTGGACACTAAGGGGCAATTTAGCATGGCTAATCCACCTAACCTGTAAACGTTTGGTCTCTGGGAGGAAACCGGAGCACCCAGAGGAAACCCACGCAGACACGGGCAGAATGTGTAAACTCCACGCAGACAGTCTCCCAAGGCCAGAACTGAACTCAGGTTCCTGGCGCTTAGAGGCAGCAGTGCTAACCACTGTGCCACCGTGCCGCCCTGGAACATAGCTCCAGAGTGTTAGGTACTTCCATGTCAGGTATGAAGAGTTCAGTGAGGACACAGCATAATTCTGAAGAAGAGTCAGATTAGACTCGAAGCATTCTCTCCACAGATTCTACCAGACCTGCTGGGCTTTTCCAACCTTTTGTTTTTCATTAGGAATGGTCCATGGGTGACTTTTGCGCCTAGAACATGATTTCTATTGAATAATAAGTTGAAAGCAGATTGCAGGGACAACAATGGATCAATCAACAGAATGGATGAGGTCTCAGGACACTTGTTAGTGTTACAGGGAAGCTGTTATTGATGGATGCAGAAGTTGAGAACTTGTTTCACATTGTCTTTGTTATTATTGACCCATCCCTGTGTAATCAGAAGCACAAACCCCCTCCACACTCAGGTACCACACAGACAAGTGTGTGCCTGCACACCTTACCATCTAGAAAGCTGTGACACATCTCCTTTTGCGACCTTCCCTGAGAAGATTACAACACAGTTTCAGATCAAGAAGGTCTTCATTCTATTTGACCTCATCCTTCCACACCACCCTCACCCCCCCCCCACCTCTCACCATCACCTTCCCACTATAGCATCTGGCTGTTTCTTCAATAGCTTCTCTGTCCTAACCTTGACCACCACGCTTGATGACTGTTTCAGCAGTCTGACACCCTCCATGCGAAGGAATCATTTTCTGATACCTCCCCACTACTTCAGAATGTGACTTGACCATTTTACAAGGAGTCCATTCATTCCTCTTGACTATTAGGTCAGGGAACAGGTCAGTGGTCGGTCTTGGAGAGCAGGGAAAGCAAACATTCATGGTGAAATTAAACAAAGGGCTAAATAAAAATGTAGAAATAACCCTCCGCAAGAGTTAAACTGTCTGGATCTCTAATGTTCAATGCTCACATTACGTCTTGGATAGAAAGATGAATATTTGTCCACAGGGTAATGGTTGGGAGCGTGCTGGGAGAGGGCGTTGGTGGAGAGTGGTTACTAAATGACACATGCAACCATAAATAAATAAAGTGACAGGAATGATGGCGAGCCGGGGGGAAGGCTTGCGTTGCATCCTTTCACGATCTGTAAGGTTCTGAAAGCTTTAAAATGGAAGTCAGTGTGTGTCGGAAAGATAGTGGATGCGTGTGGAAATAAAATATCAGGCCTTTCTGACACCAGGCCCATTATTCACTGGTCTCGTAATGGACGTCTTGGAGAAAGAAAAACGCTTCTCAAAAAGATTATTGAAAATGTGAAGTGAAAATAGACCGAAGAGGAGACAATAGTGACTTTCACTTAACTCCTGTGAAGATCAGCAGCCACCTCAGTACCAATTCCAGATTCCTTTAGAAAATTCTCTGCAACTCCTCAAAATGGTTTGTAAACATTGAGTATGTTTATTGTCAGTCCAGTCCAGTCCATTTTCACAGTAACTTCATTGCAGCGTTAATGTCAGCCCACTTGTGACACTAATAAATAAACTTAACTTAAACTATTGATATTTGTATACATAGGGTGGGATAAATGTATATATGTAGCAGATACAAGTTCCTCTTCAATTCCCTCCTGGATTTATTAACCATTATTTTATATTTATGACCTCAAGATTTGATCATCAGCACAAGTAGAAACATCTTCCCTACATTTACCCAGGGAAATCTTTTCATAACCTTAGCGGGTTTCATAGTCTTTCCAGTCCTTGAGTCAAAGCCTTCCCTGAATTCCCTATTGGACTTGTTGGAATTAGGGAAGGTGGAAGAATGTCAGTCAACGCTGGAGAGGGCTGCTGTCTTATCTCCCTCTGTCTCTCTATCTCATGCTGACGTCCCTTCATCTGACTGTCTATTTGTGAAACCATTAATTCTTTCTCACTCACATTGTAAAACTGACAAGGTGACACTGACTCTCCCTTTTCCCGATTCAATTTTGCACCTGAAATCCTTTACAGTGATGCCTGTTTTTCTCTCTGACTCTCTCTCTCTCTGTCTTTCTGCCTCTGTCTATTATCCCCAGCCCATCAATCTTTCACCAGGATGTTCTGTTGAGTCTGCCCTCTGTGTAATTCCAGTGCAATTTCCTTTCATTCTTAACCTTCACGTCCCTCAATGTGCCTCCAAATATTGTTTCATCTTCCATTTTTGGTGTCACTGGCATTTGGTGCCCATCCAGAGTTAAGAAAATGGTGGTGAGGCACGTTCTTGAACTGCTACAGGCCATCTGGCGAAGGGGCTTTCACAGTGTCGTTAGGTAAGGAGTTCTCATTCATTAACCCAGCAATAATAAAGGGGCGGTTGATAAACGTCCAAGTCAGGGTGCTGTGTGATTTGGAAATGAAATTGGAGGCAGTGATATTCCCAAGCATTGGTTACTCTTGTCCTCCAAGGTGGTAGAGGTCACAGGTTTGGAAGCTGTTGTCGAAATAACATTGGTGACTTGTTGCAGTGCATCCTAGAAATGATACAGATTGTAGCCATGGTGCGCTGTAGGGGGAGTAGGAATGGATGCAATGGCAATCAAGTGGGCAGCTCTACTCTGGATGGTGTCGAGCTTCTTCAATGTTATTGCCATCTAGGCAAGGTTTTTTTATCCATTCGTGGGACATGGGCATCGCTGGCTGGGCCAGCATTTATTGCCCATCCCTAGTTGCCAGACAGCAGTTGAGTCAACCACATTGCTGTGGCTCTGGAATCACATGTGGGCCAGACGAGGTAAGGATGACAGATTTCCTTCCCTAAAGGATATAATGAACCAGATGGGTTTGTCCAACAATGGTTTCATGGTCATCGGTAGGTTCTTGATTCCAGATTTTTTTATTGAATTCAAATTCCACCATGGCGGGATTTGAACCCGGATCCCCAGAACATTAGCTGAGTTTCTAAATCAATAGTCTAGTGATAATACCACTAGGCCATCACCTCCATCACGTGGGGGCGGCACGGTAGCACAGTGGTTAGCACTGCTGCTTCACAGCTCCAGGGTCCCAGGTTCGATTCCCGGCTCGGGTCACTGTCTGTGTGGAGTTTGCACATTCTCCTCGTGTCTGCGTGGGTTTCCTCCGGGTGCTCCGGTTTCATCCCACAGTCCAAAGATGTGCGGGTCAGGTTGATTGGCCAGGTTAAAAAATGCCCCTTAGAGTCCTGGGATGCGTAGA
Organism: Mustelus asterias; assembly: GCF_964213995.1. NCBI lineage: Eukaryota > Metazoa > Chordata > Chondrichthyes > Carcharhiniformes > Triakidae > Mustelus > Mustelus asterias. The sequence goes on from NC_135819.1 coordinate 70,759,997, forward strand.
TTAGAGGGATTAGCGGGTAAATATGTGGGGGTAGGGCCTGGGTGGGATTGTGGTCGGTGCAGACTCGATGGGCCGAATGGCCTCCTTCTGCACTGTAGGGTTTCTATGATTCCATGATGGTGAGTATTCCATTACACTCCTGACTCCTGCATTCTAAATGGTAGAAAGGCTTTGGGGAGTTTGAGATTATAACACTTGCTGCATAATTCTCAGCCTCTGACCTGATTTAGTACCGAGGGCGTTAATAGTGCTGGTCCAGATGAGGTTTTGGTCATTGGTGACTCTCAGGATGTTGATTTTGGTGGACTTTCAAATGGTACTGCTGTTGAATTCCAAGGGGAGGTAGTTAAACATTCTCTTGCTGTAAAATGGTCATTAGCTGGTGCTTTTGTGGCACACATGTTACTTGCCCAAGCTTTCTGGTTACAAATCTTGGTTATAGAGAAAAAACACTGACTATTACGTAAGTCTTTGGGTACACCAGTGGCAACACAGCCAGACAAATACAGCACAAAATGTGATTTTTTTTATCCTTCGCAGTAGTGAAAAGTTACTTCTCACAATTCCAGTCACAGCTTATTTTTTATTCATTCATGGTTTGTGAATGTCGCTGGTTAGGCCAGCAACTTTATTCCAAATTTACCAAAAGTAAACATTGAATTTCTAACGAGATCCAATAGATATCACAAGTCCTGGTTCAGATTCAGAAGCAGTTTCAGAAATGTGGGACTAAGATCCCACATTGATCCTCGGTCAGTGTTGAGTTAATTAGTGACTAAGGTCACTTAGGTTCGCCTCTGTAACATTTCCCCTTTTGTCCATCCTCTTTCTGCTGCGCTCCGCCATTGGTGGCTGTGCCTTCAGCTCCTTAGGCCGTGAGCTCTGAAATTCCATCTGTGTGGAGCCTGCACGTTCTCCCCGTGTCTGCTTGGGTTTCCTCCGGGTGCTCCGGTTTCCTCCCACAGTCTGAAAGACGCGCTGATTAGGTACATTGGCCGTGCTAAATTCTCCCTCAGTGTACCCGAACAGGCGCCGGAGTGTGGCGACTGGGGGATTTTCCCAGTAACTTCATTGCAGTGTTAATGTAAGCCTTACTTGTGACACGAATAAATAAACTTTAAACTTTCCTTGCCTCTCCACCTCTCATCCTTCTTTTATAGAATCATCAGCTGGAATTTTACCGGCATGCCTGCCCTGATTCCGGAGGTGGGCAAGGCTCGGAGAACAGCATTCCCTATTGGCCTCAGGCGGGATCGACGAACCTCGGCAGACGTGCCGGTAAAATTCCACCCTGAGAATCCTACAGTACAGAAGGAGGCCATTTGGCCCATCGAGTCTGCAGCGACCACAATCCCACCCAGGCCCTATCCCCATAACCCCATGCATTTATCTTAGTTAGTCGTCCCTGACACTAAGGGGCAATTTAGCAGAGCCAATCCACCTAACCCGCACATCTTTGGACTGTGGGAGAATGTGCAAACTCCAGACAGTGACGCGAGCCGTGAATCGAACCCGGGTCCTTGGTGCTGTGAGGCAGCAGTGCTAAGCACTGTGCCACCGTGCCACCCGAAGACACTCCTTAAAACATACCGTTTTTGCCCAGCTCTTGTTCCCCTGGTTTCACCTCCTTACATCACATTGTGCCTAATTCTGTTTGAGAATGCTCCTGTGAAATTCCAGTTATTGACTACCTCCACGGCAGCCTTTGGATGAAGGCACGTAGGCTCTGATACCATCAAATTCTATTCTAAATCCAACATCAGTCACCCCAAAGCCACCTCCTGCAAAGAGATTACTTGTACAGAAAATATGAATGGGAGTCGGCCATTCAGCCCATTCAATCTGTTCCACAACAGTGGATGGGATTTTACGGCCTTGCTCGAGCGAGACCGGAAATTCCTGCCTGAGGCCAACGGACATTTCCGTTGTCCGTCCCTCACCCGCTCCGATTCTGTGGCGGATGAGGCAGTAGAATTCCGACGATAATCTCCCTTTAAATTCAGCCCCATGCTTTTCTCCTTAACACCCTCACTTCCCAAGTAAATATCTATCTCCCTTTAAGTACCTCAATTGATTCCACGGTGAATGCTCTGGGGCACTGCACCTTCTCACAATCGTTCATACGAAGCAATTGTTAACTGTTTGGGGCTGCAGGCTGTGCAATATAAATCAGTAAAACATTTATGTTTGCCAAACTTGTTTAATTGTGCAGAAATGTCCATTCACTGGTCGCTGAAATCGAGATATTGACGTTACAGGACATGGCAGCGTTGTTGAGCAGATTGCCAGGCAACGACGGTGAAAGAGCTCACTGTCTGAGGTATTGGTTACAATAACATAATACTAATGTCATAACGCTTTCAGGGTGCGCCTATTCCACCTGATACAACCAGCAACGTTATACCTCAATTGGCCACATTCCACTTCCAGAGGTCACTGTTAGTTTATTTGGTATCACATACGCACAGGGGTATAAAAGACTGTGAAATGAATTGGCGCTGTGTCGATGAACTCCTTCAAAAGAAGAATTGGGATAATTATCTGCTTGGAAATCCAATTGTGAGTTGGAGAGATCATCGAATGCTCTGTGGATGTGATGGTTCCTGTGACAGAATACAGACCATTTATAGAAGGCAGCCAGACAAGGTGAAATTATTAAGTGGGAGGTATTGAGCAGAAATGGGACGTTTGGCTCAACGGGTCCATGTGGCTGTTTATGATCCACACAGGCCGCTTCCTATCCAAATTCATCTCAACATTCCTGCAGAACTCCTAATTCTTTCTCTTTCATTTAGCTTCCCCTTAAATGCATAGGCTATTCACCCCAACTACTCCCTGTAATTATTGTTGTTGTTTCAATGGTGCACACAGCAGACTTTCATCTGTTTCCATCACGAGGTTTTTCCAGGAACAGGTCGCTAGTCTGTCGCCAGAAGCTTAAAGCTTGAGGAGTGCTATTCTACATCAAGCATGAGACAATTCACACCTCTTTAATCTGTGATTATCCCTCTGTCCACTCACACTGTCTGTACCTGTAAAGACTTGATTACTTGTAAAGACTTGATTACTTGTAAAGGCTCGCATTCCAACCATTATCTTGCAATTGTGCCTGTGTCTGTATATGCCGTGTTTGTGAAACCTACCTCTCCACTCACCTGATGAAGGAGCAGCGCTCTGAAAGCTCGTGATTCCAAATAAACCTATTGGACATTAACCTGGTGTTGTGAGACTTCTTACTGTGTCTACATCAAGCATGGTTGACCAGGTGTCTCTCCCACTCTTATCGTCTGCCATTTGTGTGTGTTGGAAGGATGTTGCAGTTAATATTCAACTTGTTTGGCCATGTTATGACCGCATCTTCCTTGGCCAACAAGCCCTGTGGTGGGATTCAAACCTGGAGCTTCTGGCTCAGAGGCAGGGATGCTACTCATTGTTTGTACAAGACTTCTTCTACTCCCTGTAGTCGGGAATTCTATATTCTAACCATTCTTTGGGTAAAGATGCTTACCTATATTCTTTATTGGATTCTTAATGATTATCTTGCATGTTTAGTGCTAGTTCTGGTCTACCTCACAGGTGGAAGCATCTTCTCTGCCTCTACTGCATTAACTCCTATCATAATCTTTAAAGGCCTCTTTCGCGTCACCTCTCCAAGTTCCCTTTTCTAGTGGGAAAGTCTCCATAATCTGTTTAACCTTTCCTGTTGGATATAATTCTCAGTTGTGGCATTATTTTTGAATTGGGCCTCTAGTGGTGTGTTGTGTCCATTTTAGGCCTGAAAGAGGGCCAAATACAACTTCCACATCACAGAGTTGTTACGAGGTAAGTGCATGTAACTCTGAGGAGTAAAATGTTTGAGGGAAGGTGGTAGTGAGGTGAAGATCAGAGATTGGTTCTGATGGTCTTTTCCTTCAATGATTACTAACCAGTTTACAAAATGATAGGCCTTCGGTTATGCTGACTCAAATACTTTATTTTTTATCTATAGTGTCACAAGTAGGCTTACATGAACACTGCATTGAAGTTACTGTGAAAATCCCCTAGTTGCCACACTCCGGCGCCTGTTTGGGTATACTGAGGGAGAATTTAGCACGGCCAATGCACCTAAACAGAATGTCTTTGGACTGTGGGAGGAAGCCGGAGCACCCGGAGGAAACCCACACAGACACAGAGAAAACGTGCAGACTCTGCACAGACAGTGACCCAAGCCGGGAATCGAATCTGGGTCCCTGGTGATGTGAGGCAGCAGTGCTAACCACCGTGCCACCCTACAGCTCCTTTGAGGGAAGGTGGTAAATGGGGTTAAGATCAGAGATTGGTTCCGATGGCCTATTCCCTAAAAAAAAATTGACGTGATCTTACTAGTTGACAAAATACTAGGCCTTTGTTTAAGCTGCCTATCCTCAGATCCTCAGCACAGTAAGCATGAAACTGTTCACTCATCCCTCCAAACTAGTGAAGACAGGCAGCTGGGTGAATGAATAGGCCGTTTTCACATTGTAAAAATGCCAATAAATTTACCACAAGTGGGGTAAATTGCAGCGACTAATAGTATCAAGAAAGTGCCCTCAATCATGCTCAGGTAAGTTCAATCAAATCTGAAAGAATGGCCACGAGCAAGTCTGAATCATAGATCTCTTAACTTTTATGATTCAGTAACTCAACTGTTATGAATCATTCCCTGGACACAATCACTTGTCAATGACAAGTTGGATGCTAGGGGTTATGTAAGGATATACAAGGTTGATTCATCACTTTATCTCTCTTTTTTTTCTTTTAAGATGTCACCACAGCTCACCTTGCCCGTGCGCCCACCCAGTGGCTGAGATCTGCATCTCACTCTGAAGGGTACAGGCCCAAGCAATTCTAGTCAATGCCACACAACCCTTAAGCTAGGCAATCTCAATAATACGCTAGCTGATCCAAATTAGTGGCAGTGCCTTTGTAGGCATCAATTCTTATTGAGACATAGGGCTGAATTTTCCCATCTCACCCGCCACGGGAAGCGTAGCGGGCAGGGCAGGACCATGCAAATGTCCATTGACCTCAAGCGGGATTTTCCGGTCTTGTGACGAGCGTGGCCAGAACATCCCACCCTATGGCATCTTAAACATCAAATAGATGATGACAGAACTCTCGATCGATATTAGGAAGGAAGGAAAGTTTGGGAATGCAGCAAATAATGGCATCATGTGGGAGGAACCGGGGAGGTGATGGCCATGTGGTATTATCGCTAGACTATTAATCCAGAAACTCCGTTAATGTTATGGAGACCCGGGTTCGAATCCCGCCATGGCAGCTGGTGGAATTTGAACTCAATTAAAAATATCTGGAATTAAAGATCTACTGATGACCATGAAACCATTGTTGATTGTCGGAAAAACCCATCTGGTTCACTAATTCTCCCTCAGTGTACCCGAACAGGCGCCGGAGTGTGGCGACTAGGGATTTTCACAGTAACTTCATTGCGGTAAGCCTACTTGTGACACTAATAAAAATAAACTTTACTTTAAAAAATGTCCTTTAGGGAAGGAAATCTGCCATCCTTACCTGGTCTGGCCTACATGTGACTCCAGACGCACAGCAATGCGGTTGACTCTCAACTGACCTCTGAACAGCGGCAACTAGGGATGGGCAATAAATGCTGGCCAGCCAGAGACACCCGTGTTCCACGAATGAATGAGAAAAAAATGTGTCATCACTGACAGTTTGCATTAAAATGTATTGTTTTTTCTACACTTAACAGAAGTGAGCATAAAAGGAAGTATTGCATTACAGAAGTCTGCATCGCATTAGGTCCCAGATAAAGCTTGTCACCTGATACACAATCCTTTCATTCTGTGCCTTCAACATTTCCCTCTCCCTCACAATATTTCTTGACTTTTCCTTATGTTATTGATATCTTTCTATCATTGCTTCTCTGAACTTTCCTCACTTGTTCCTTCTGCCTTACTGTGTAGAAGTTAAAGACCACAATGCTGTCTGCCCCATGAGGCACGGGGTTGCAACTGTCCATTGCGGGCAGTGCTGGAGGTGCTAATTTGGTCCTCCCATCAGTGCTATGATTGCACATTTTCCTTGCAGCTGTCTTCCTCTTGGCTTCCCCGACCACCTCTGGATTAGCAAGGGGCCACTCAGCATTGCACTGAAAGCATGCGATGCAACCAGCCTGCTTTTCTTAAAGGCAGTCTGTCCCTCATGAAAGGAAGCTGTATTGAACAATCCTGCTGGCATTTAAGACATGGAAAGTGGGCTGCCAGGTCAGAAAGAGGGTCCTAGGGTGGCAGATGTGGCGCTGGAGGCATTAGTGGTACAGGTGAGGATGAGGAGAGATGCCACAGTGCTGGTGGAGGCCTGGAGACTTTCAAGTAACACCCCCAGAAGGGATCGGGAGCAGGTGGCCTGGGAGGCCAACTCCGGATGTCTGATCCCGTTGAACCATGCTACAAGGAGTTTAATCATCTCGTGTAGGTGGTTAAGGTCAATGAATGCATTTCCATATGACATCTCATATCCATGGCACCACTAAGCTCACCCTGCTCAATGCACCATCAGTCACCCAGCAGCGCACCCTGGCAGCAGGGACTGACACTTAACACCTAGATACTCAACTCATACCCTCACTAATGCTGCAAGCTTTATAGCCACTTCTCAATGCCTCCAAATACCTCTGACTACTCAGCTATAGCAGGCAAGTCATCGGTACACAGTGTTACACAATGTTAACATCCTGCCCTCTCCCATGGCAGGGTAACATCGTGCACAGCTGGCAGGGCCAAAGAGGCCTGCACCCCCTCAGCCCGAGGGAGGAGAGGATTCTCAGGATCATGGGGACTGTTGTGATTACAACCTGTGAACCACACTCTGATGCTGGTTCATCCTTCTCATCCTGCTATCTGGTTTGATGTGCAAGATACAGATGATGTGACCATTGACCTCTTTCTCCTTGATAATGACACCATCCCTTCCCTCACACCACTCTTCCCATCTAGGTTTCTGCTTGCAGACGCCCAAGAACACAATCTGCCCTGCCATAGGAGCCCGAGGGAGAAGGTACAGTGCGACAGCACAGCACTGGCGAAGGTGGTGATTACTTGCAGACGTTGGCAGCCTCCAGTTCAGATACTGGCACCACACATGCCCTGGAGTTGAGTATAGAATTGGGAACATCACGGGATGAGCCATCTGGACATGTGTGCTGCTTTTGGACCAGAGGGAAAGGATGGTGTCATTATCAGGGAGTCTGGAGGATTCCAGTTCCAAATTGGTGAGGGGCATGTCTGACTGTTCCTCAACTCATCTACCAGATCCCCCAGTGAGGTGTGACTGCCCCACTCTAAGTGGCCCCCCAGTTCATTCTATCACTCTCAAGCATCTAGGTTGTACCGTTTTGACCACACCAGATCTAATTTTCTGGGCAAATCAAATCCCAGAGGGAAACTTGGCTTAATGATCATAACCTTTCTTTTGGTATTTTGAAAACAAGGAGAAACTTACTGATCTCAGGAGCATAGAATTCCAGGAACACTTTGGGGATTTTAAAAATTAAATTTATTAACAAGAAGAAAATAAAATGTAAGCGCATAAGATTAAAATTGCACAGTTAAAACAGTGTTAAAAACGCCATGCCCACAGTCCCCCCACAAAAAACCCCCCACATTGTTAGAACACACAAGGAAACATCTTTTTGTAAAAGCTCACTTATAGATTTTAACTCTAAAAATTCACTAATATTACTCAAGCAAAACTGCTATTGCTTTAGCAAATTCAGAAATAAGACCGCTTTCCGAAACAAAGACTTTTCTGGTTTCTGAATGGCTGCTTCAGATTTTGCACCTACTCTCAGCGTAAAGCTGGTCCCAGGATGCTCCGCCCATACAGCCAATACTCAACAAAACACCCTTCCTTAAATATCCCTTTTCCGTCCATCTCCAATTCCATTGCCCTTAGCACCTCTTCGAATTCCATTTTTAAAAAAATATAAAAATCTTTCATGTTTTCCTATTGCCTCCCGTTTTGGGCCAAATGAAATTGAATAACCTTCTCTGGTTTTTTTTAATGAAACCTTTGCAAGTTGCAAATGTCTCCTAATCCCCTTTGAAATTTAACAGCTGAAAACCCAAGTCCCTAATCATCTCCTAATGCAAATTTCTAAACCCAACCTATTTACTTATAAATCCTCTTCGCCGTGGTCTCTTATTTTAGAGGCATGCATTTATTTTCTTTACCCCCTTTTATCTTTCAACTCTTCCAGACAAGTTGTCACTATTAACCTTTCCCCAATATAATTAGACCACAGACACACACACACACAGCCTTAGAAGCAGAGAATCCCTGCAGTGCAGAAAGAGGCCATTCGGCCCATCTGTTCTGCACCAACTCTCTGAAAGAGCATCCCATCCAGACCCTCCCTTCTACCCTATCCCCATAACCCCACGCATTTACCATGGCTAATTCCACTTAACTTGAACACTTCTTTGGACACTAAGGGGCAACTTAGAATGGCCAATCCACCTAACCTGTACATCATTGGATCTTCTTTACAGAATAATACAATATTCCCCAAATGTAATTTTAGAAAATACCGACATCCCCACAGTAGTTATTCCTATGCAGAGGAATGCTAGAATTAAATAGAGAATTATTGAAAGTTGAATAATGAGAACAGAAGCGATTGTTATATAATCATCCTTCATTGATACTGGGTGACATAAAAAGTGCAAGGGAAGTGGATTAATTCATTGAACACTCGTCCCACCCTTTTCCCACACAGTTTGTGTTTAACATTTGGCGCGGAGAGTTTGAGTGTTATGAACTAATTTCAGAGCGTGCTGAGGCCTGCCGACTCCCATCTGTGCTTTTCATTGTGACCTGAGACAGGACTACAGCCAGTTCAGAATGAGATCTGCAAATGGTTACTCCCAATCTCTCTCTCTGCCTTGGAGATCACCATGGGACTGTGAAGTCTGTTTGATAGTTCCATTTAATCTCTCGCTCTCTTGCTCTCTCTCTCTTTCTCTCTCTGTCTCTCATTCTTTCTCAATCCGTCTACCAAACTGAAAGAGCCTTAGGCTTATGTGGTCTGCCTGTGCGCCTCATTAATTTTCGTTGTCTTCCTGTCGCTACCTTTCTCAATAACAAACTGCAGAGCTTAAGGCCATATTGATGTCTCTTTCTACATGTCTCTCTCTTGTTCTCTGTCTTATGACTCTCTCTCTCTCTAGAGTCAGTTGCAGTGACCCCGGCCTGTGCTGAGCTGCTTGCCTTCAGTGGTGGCACAGTGGCTAGCACTGCTGCCTCACAGCACCAGGGACCCGGGTTCAATTCCCGGCTAGGCCATTGTCTGTATGGAATCTGTATGTTCTTCCCTTATCTGTGCGGGTTTCCTCCGGGTGCTCTGGTTTCCTCCTATAGTCCAAAAGATGTGCTGGTTAAGTGGATTGGCCATGCTAAATTTTTTCTCAGTGTACCCGAACAGGCGCCTGAGTGTGGCGACTAGGGGGTTTTCACAGTAACTTCATTGCAGTGTTAATGTAAGTCTACTTGTGACAATAATAAATAAACTTTAAACTAGAGTGTATCTTTTTGATTCTCTCTCTCTGTCTCTTTAATAAGTGAAGGTGCTCTACTCCACGGTGACGTATATCTCTCTGAGCCTCACTTATTCCCTGCCTTAGATCCTGCCTGCTATCATTTATAAAAGTCTCCTCATGGTCCAGCAGCTGTTTTTCTCTCTTCCCTTTGGCCCTGATGGAGGGTGGGAAGTGTGAGAATGAAGGGCTGGTCAGAAATGTTCATGGGTGTTTCTGCATCATTAGCGAATGGAGTTTTTACAGATATACGTTTATGGGCAAAATGCAAAATATAGAAGAATCTACAAAAAAAAATGTGCATCGCCATGGTTACTGTGCCAGTTTCACATCCTGTCTTAAAATATGTACCAGGTACATAACTGCAAGTCTTTGCCATGGGTGGTCTGAGCAACTTACATTTTGGGAAGTGCCCTGTGCTGCCCAAAATCTAACGATATATCAGGTAGCGTAAACCTTGGGTGGTGGAATAATAGGAGCCCCCAACACACTCAATTCAAATGGGGATGGCAGAATGGCAGAGTGGTTAGTGCTGCTGCCTCACAGCTCCAGGGACCTGGGTTCAATTCTGGCCTTGAGCGACTGCGTAGCCTTTGCACGTTCTCCCCCTGTCTGTGTGGTTTTCCTTCGGGTGCTCCGGTTTCCTCCCGCAGTCCAAAGATGTGCGGGTGGATTGGCCATTGGAAATTGCTCCATAGTGTCCCAAGATGTGTAAGTTAGATGGGTTAGCCATGGCGAATGTGTGGGGTGGCAAGGATAGGGCGGGAGAGAGGGCCTGGGTAAGATACTCTCTCTGTCAGAGAGTCGATGCAGACTTGATGGGTTGAATGGCCTCCTTCTGCACTGTAGGGATTCTATGATTGAAATTGGATATTTGTCTCTTTAGCAAACCCAAATGTGTATTCTGGTCTTTTGTTTACTGGATTAAATAACCCTCTTCCCCCATGTTACCAATGAACAAAATATATTGTTGGAATCACAGTGTTTGCAAACAATTTTTAACCTCACATTGGAAAGGATCACCAATAGCTTCTGATCCACGTTCCATTGAACCAGTGGAAAATCCTCTTCAGCAGGTTACCACATGAGTGGCAAAGTTAAATATGAACATCTATTCTCTCTGTACATCCCCCTGTGGCTGGTGTATAATAGCCATCATTCCCTATGACATATCCAACATCACAACTGAGGAACAAAGGAATTAGGGGCAGAAGTAGACAGATTCAACCCATCGAGCCTGCTCTGCCATTCAACCAGATCATGGCTGATCTCTCCCTGGTCTCAAATCCACCTCCCCACCTGTTCCTCATATCCCGGTTTTTAATCAGAAATATATCTATCTCCTTCTTGAAACCATTCAACGATTCCGACTCCACCGCGCTATGGGGCAGCGAGTTCCACAAATTCACCACCCACTGCGAGAAGTAGTTCCTCCTCATCTCAGTGTTAAATCTACCGCCTCTCAACCTACACCTGTGACCCGCTGGGATATCTGCGCTCCACCAATTCTGACCTTTTGTCCATCCCCAAATTCAATCACTCCGCTATTGCCGGCCGTGTCTTCAGCTGCCTGGCCCGAAGCTTTGGAATTTCCTGTCCAAACCTCTTCATCTCTGTCCTCCTTTAAACCACCCCTTTTAAAATGACTCATTTTGGTCACTTGTGCTGCATGCTACCCCTTTATGTGATTCTCTGTTGGTGGCACGGTGGCACAGTGGTCAGCACTGCTGCCTCACAGCGCCAGGGACCTGGGATCGATTCCCAGCTTTGGGGTCACTGTGTGGAGTCTGCACGTTCTCCCCGTGCCTGCGTGGGTTTCCTCCGGGTGCTCCGGCTTCCTCCCACAGTCGGAAAGACGTGCTGGTTAGGGTGCATTGGCCGTGCTAAATTCTCCCTCAGTGTATCCGAACAGGTGCCGGAGTGTGGCGATGAGGGGATTTTCACAGTAACTTTATTGCAGGGTTAATGTAAGCCTGTTTGTGACATTAAAAAATAAACTTTAAACTGAATTTTGTTTGATTACCCTCCTGCTACCCTCCTCCTACCGAGTGCTCCGGCTTCCCCCACAGACTAAAAGACATGTTGGTGAGGTGCATTGACACGAACAGGCGCCGGGATGTGGCGACCAGGGGAATTTCACAGTAACTTCATTGCAGTGTTAATGTAAGCCTTATTTGTGACTAAATCAATAAACTTTAAACTTTAAGTGCCTTGGGGACCTTTCATTACATTAAAGGTGTCACATAAATGTAGGTAGTTGTTGTCGGGCTTTCAATTAAATAAGAGAAGTGTGGCGTTTGCTGCTGCCACTTTGATTACTCTTTCACATATCAGCTACAGTTTTATTTATTCCTCGTTCCATTCTGCAGACCCATCTCCGGGATGAGTACTGAGTGTCGACTTTGCCAGTGATGTCTACAGCTCGAGAATGCATAAAATGAAGATGAATGGTTTTGCTCATTCCAGATATAAAAAAAACATTCCCTGCGCTGTCGCTATCCCGTCCACGTCTTTTATCACTCTAAATGTTATAAATTGTAAATGGTGTCTAATATACGTTGCATTTACAGAAGGATCTGGGTGGATATCTGGATCAGGGGCAGGATTTTGGACACAATGAATACAGACGCCACACTTTTCACAATACTGTGGTTCCAATCCCACGTTTCCTGTCTCACCTTGGCCAATTGCAGCCTTTCCAGCAAAGCAAGTGCCATAAGGAGGCAGTTCTTCATCATTTGTCTCCTGTCTGGATCTTACTGCATAACTGCCCCGGGAGAGGCAAGTCTGCGAAGGAGCTGTGGACATGGTGATTAATCTGACACCAGAACAAATCGCCTCCTTTGGGGGGGAGACAGTGGGCCGGGGGCGGGGTGGGGGGGGTGGGGTGCGATCCTCTCACACTGTTTTGCCTCGGCTTTGGTTAGGGATGCCACACCCAGCACGCGCTCGGGGAGGTCAGAGTTGATGTGGGGACCCAAGAAGTTGCTTTGCGCTAACAAAGTACCCTCAGCCCACTGGTCACTCAGGATCATAGAATCTCTACAGTGCAGAAGGAGGCCATTTGGCCCATCGAGTCTACACTGACCACAATCCCACCCAGGCCCTATCCACATTACCCCACTCATTTACCCTGCTAGTCACCCTGACACTAAGGGACAATTTAGCATGGCCTATCCACCTAATCCGCACATCTTTGGACTGTGGGAGGAAACTGGAGCACCCGGAGGAAACCCACGCAGACACAGGGCGAACGTGCAGACTCCACACAGTCAGTGACCCGAGCCGGGAATCGAACCCGGGTCCCTGGCGCTGTGAGGTGGCAGTGCTAACCACTGTGCTACCGTGTCACCCTTTCAACTTGTCAACAAAAAGCCCCAAAATGTGGGTTTAAAACTAAAGCTTGACTTCTGCAGCCTCAGAAATATACGGAGCTTACTGGTAATATATAATGTGGCATCAAGTTTGTGCCTACGGCTTGCCTTAATGCCAGGGAGGTGATGCTGTGCAGCAGATCATACCCATATTCATTCTTTTCAAATAACATCAGTGTCAACAGATTTATGAGATGGAAAGTCTGCATGTGTTTTATTAGAAATGCAATAAACAACAATGTTTTCACAGCTCCCCCCTGATTCTGAAGCTTATCCAGTCCCCACTGATAGTTTGATGTGTTTCACTGCATGGGATGAGAGATGAGAAAAATATAAAGTATCAGAATATCCATGCTGAAGCCTTTCTTTTAAAATGCAAGGTCCCAAATGGTGGGGCAAGGCCCTCGCAAGGACGTAAAGAGTATCCGGGGCTGAGTAACCTCACCAGATTCTAATGGGCAAAATCTCGGCATTCATTTGCATGGCCTACATATCTGAGTTGGGGTCGGGGGGGTGGGGGGGGGGGATGGAGGAGTGGTGTGGGTTTGGGGAGTTGGTCAGCCTACACGTTTCGAATGTGCTGTAGAATATTGCCAGCAGCACTGATGCGCGTCAATTGAACTCGAGGCACGAAGCTTCGGTAACAGAAGGCTTTTATTGTCTAACAATGGAACTAATAGAACGTAAGTACACCATCCCAGACTGACGAGGTCCCGCCCGAGCAGGGGGTCTTATACCTCTCCCAGGAGGCGGAGCCCGACTGGGATGTGCCACAACAGCAACAACCACAGGTGTATTAATCCCACCCTAGCCCAACAACAACATTAGAACAATCCCACAGTGGGAACCAACGATGGTTCACCACATTCACCCCTCCTTTGAGAACAATGGCCGGCGGGGTACGAAAACAGACTAAAATGTCAACAGATTATAAGTTCAGACGGTCTGGAGGACCGCACCGTCGTTGTGACCTCCTCAATACCGGCGGTGACACCGGAGTAGGTGCTTGCGGTGGCGTTCTCCCCAAAACAGCGTCCGGCTGTTCTCCCACGGACTCACGGGCCGGTTGACCCTGATGAAGCGGTAGTGCAGGGGATCCCGGTACATTCTGCGATGGCGCCGATCTCCGGGGCTCAGGCAAGCTGTGCATTGGAGTATAACTGTTAAGCACTGGTCCCGGTGCTGTCCACGCCACGTCCGGGGGAGAAATAAGGGATAAGGGATTCGTCACTGGGGGTATGGGAGCGACAGGCGTCGCTACGTCCCCTGCGGGCGCCAGGTCTCGGATCGAGACTGTGTCCTCTCGCCCGTCAGGATATGCCACATAGGCATACTGAGGGTTGGCGTGGAGGAGGTGGACCTGTTCGACCAAGGGGTCGGACTTGCGGGCCCTTACATGTCGCCGCAGAAGGACGAGTCCTGGGTACGTCAACCAGGCTGGTAAAGATATCCCCGAGGACGACTTCCGAGGGAATGAGAACATCCTCTCGTGGGGAGTAGCATTGGTTGCCGTACACAGGAGGGAGCGAATGGAGTGAAGCGCATTTGGGAGGACCTCCTGCCAATGGGAGACTGGAAGGCCTTTGGACTTCAGCGCCAATAGGACAGCCTTCCAGACTGTAGCATTCTCTCTTTCCACCTGTCCATTACCCCTAGGGTTGTAACTCGTGGTCCTACTAGAGGCAATCCCGTATGAGAGCAGGAATTGCCTCAAGTCATTACTCATGAACGACGAGCCCCTGTCGCTATGGATATAGCTGGGGTACCCGAACAGGGTAAAAAGATCACGGAATGCCTTGATCACCGTGGCAGTCGACGTGTCCGCGCAGGGGACAACAAACGGGAACCGGGAGTACTCGTCTATTATGTTCAGAAAGTACACGTTCCGATCTGTTGAGGGAAGGGGGCCCTTAAAATCCACACTCAGCCTCTCGAAGGGGCGAGTGGCCTTGACCAAATGTGCCCGGTCAGGTCGGTAAAAGTGCGGTTTGCATTCCGCGCAAATCCGACAGCTCCTTGTCACCGACCTGACGTCCTCCACCGAGTAAGGCAGGTTGGGGGCTTTGATAAAGTGGTAGAGCCGAGTGACCCCAGGATGGCACAGGTCATTATGGAGGGCGTTCAAGCGATCCTCCTGCATAGTAGCGCATGTTCCACGCGAGAGGGCATCCGAGGGCTCATTGAGTTTCCCTGGACGGTACATGATATCGTAGTTATAGGTGGAGAGTTCAATTCTCCACCGCAAGATCTTATCATTCTTGATCTTGCCCCTCTGTGTGTTGTTGAACATGAACGCCACGGACCGCTGGTCCGTGATCAGGGTGAACTGCTTCCCCGCCAGGTAATGGCGCCAGTGTCTGACGGCCTCCACAATGGCCTGGGCCTCCTTTTCCACCGCTGACTGCCGAATTTCGGGGCCTTGGAGGGTGCGGGAAAAAAACGCGACGGGCCTGCCCGCCTGGTTTAGTGTGGCGGCCAGGGCGAAATCAGATGCATCGCTTTCCACCTGAAAAGGGATGGATTCGTCTACCGCGTGCATCGTGGCTTTCGCGATGTCGTGTTTCAATGCCTTGAAGGCCAATTTGGCCTCTGGCGTGAGTGGAAAAGTCGTGGACTTAATAAGCGGACGGGCTTTGTCCGTGTAGTTGGGGACCCACTGCGCATAATAGGAGAAGAAGCCTAGGCATCTCCTCAGTGCTTTTGCGCTAGCGGGCAAGGGAAGTTCAGCAAGGGGGCGCATACGGTCGGGATCAGGGCCAATGACCCCGTTTTCCACCACGTATCCCAGGATGGCTAACCGGCGCGTACGGAATACACACTTCTCCCTGTTGTAGGTCAAATTCAGGCGAGATGCAGTGCGTAAAAAGTTCTGGAGATTTGTGTCATGGTCCTGCTGATCACGGCCGCAGATGGTGACATTATCCAGGTACGGGAAGGTAGCCCGCAGCCTGTTCTGGTCCACCATTCGGTCCATAGCACGCTGGGAGACCGAGACCCCATTGGTGACACCAAATGGAACCCTAAGGAACTGATACAGACGACCATCCGCCTCAAAGGCCGTGTAGTGTCGGTCTTCTGGGCGAATGGGGAGTTGGTGGTAGACGGACTTAAGGTCTATGGTGGAGAACACCCGGTACTGCGCAATCTGATTGACCATATCAGATATGCGCGGGAGGGGATACGCATCCAGCTGCGTATATCGATTAATGGTCTGACTGTAATCAATGACCATCCGGGGTTTGTTCCCGCTCTTGACCACCACAACCTGTGCTCTCCACGGACTAACACTGGGCTGTATGATCCCTTCTTTGAGGAGTCGCTGAACCTCAGATCTGATGAAGATCCGATCTTCAGTGCTGTAACGCCTACTTTTAGTAGCGATGGGCTTGCAGCCTGGTACCAGATTCTTGAATAAAGAGGGTGTGGTGATCTTTAATGTAGAAAGATTGCATGCAGGGCGCTTTGGACAATTTGGAGACTGCAGCTGTTCCCCTACTGTCAGCGAAGGGAGTGGCCCACCGTACTGTAGGATCACACTCTTCATGTGGACCATAAAGTTTAGTCCGAGGAGAATTGGTGCGCAAAGATGCGGTAACACAAGGAGCCTGAATCGCTCGTAAATTGTGCCTTGCACTTTCAAAGTTACCACACAACGTCCTTGAACAGGGACAGACCGGGACCTTGATGCCATAGAGATTGTCTGTTTGGCAGGTTGAATCTGGAGTCCACACCTCTTTACAGTGTCAGGGTGAATAAAGCTCTCAGTGCTCCCACTGTCAAACAGACAATAAATTGCACGACCATTTACCTCTATATCCATCATTGAACAGTCAAGCCTGTGGTGCTTCGCCTGGTTCAGGGTGATCGACGCCACCGTTGGTCCTTGAACGTCACTGCAGGCAGCTGAGGTCGACACTGAGGACCCCTGCTGGTCGCTCCTGGTCGTCGTCGACCAAAATGGCCTCCCCCATGAATCGCACATGGTTGAGGGCGCCAAGCGTAGCGACTCCTGGTGGTCATCCTCCTCCGACTCCGTCGACCACAATGGCGTCGTCCTGGACTCGCACGTGGACGAACCCCGTGGGTACTTCGACGCCGATGGTGACGATCCCCGTTCCGAAGGGTCACAGGCTGCACTGCCGTTCTTGGGCTTCGATCTGCACACCTTCGCATAGTGCCCCTTTTTACCGCATTGGTTACAGACCACCGCTTTAGCGGGACACTTTTGTCGTGGATGCTTGGCTCCTCCGCAGAAGTCGCACCGCGGGCCGCATGGGGCTGCAGCCGTCGTCGGGTCCACATGGGAGCACGCCATAACACTGCACTTCGAGCCCGTGGGGCGAGGAGGGATTTGCGACTGCTCCTGCCACGTTGTCTCCACGTGGTCCTCCGGATACAGGACCAAGCTCTTCGAAGCCGCCTCAAGCATTTCAGCCAATTCCATAGCTTGGGTCAGGTTGAGATTCCCCTTTTCTAGCAGCTTGAGACGGATGTATGAAGACCCGACCCCGGCCACAAACGCATCTCGGGCGAGGTCATACATGTACTGCTCAGTCGACACAGCTTTGCAGTCGCAGCCCCTGGCAAGCTGCAAGAGCTCATTGGCGTAATCCTCCATGGTTTCGCCCGACTGCCGACGTCGTGTAGCGAGGAGGTAACGAGCGTGGATCTCGTTGGGAGGTTTCGTGTAGCACTTTTTTAAAAGCTCGAGGGCCCTCGGGTAAGTGGTGGCCACACGGATCGCGAGGTAGACAGTGTCGCTTACCCTCGCATGGAGGACCCGGAGTCTGTCATCATCTGTGGTGACCGCTGCGGAGGCTGCCAGGTAGTCCTCAAAACACTTCAGCCAGTGGTCGAAGGTGTTAGAAGCGCCCACCGCACGTGGATCCAGCGTCAGACGTTCTGGCTTTAGGATTTGCTCCATACTCTCCTTTCCGTCGAGAGCTTAGTGTTAGACAATAAAATTGATGCGCGTCAATTGAACTCGAGGCACGAAGCTTCGGTAACAGAAGGCTTTTATTGTCTAACAATGGAACTAATAGAACGTAAGTACACCATCCCAGACTGACGAGGTCCCACCCGAGCAGGGGGTCTTATACCTCTCCCAGGAGGCGGAGCCCGACTAGGATGTGCCACAACAGCAACAACCACAGGTGTATCAATCCCACCCTAGCCCAACAACAACATTAGAACAATCCCACAGTGTGAACACCCTAGCCCAACAACAACATTAGAACAATCCCACAGTGGGAACCAACGATGGTTCACCACAAGCACACATTCCATTGCCCCAACTGGCTGTGGTAGTTTGCAAAGGACTGGCTTCTTACTTTTCCCCATGCTTGATGCGGCATGCTTCCTCCCAAGCTATCTCTCATGGATGTGGCTAACTACCTTACAATATCTGAGAGTTCTAATGCAACGGTGGCACAGTGGTTAGCACTGCTGCCTCACAGCACCAGGGGCCCGGGTTCGTTTGCCAGCTTGGGTCACTGTCTGTGTGGAGTTTGCACATTTTCCTCGTGTATGTGTGGGTTTCCTCCGGGTGCTCTGGTTTCCTCCCACAGTCCAAAGGTGTGTGGGTCAGGTTGATTGGCCATGGTAAATTGCCCCTTAATGTCAGGGGGACTAGCAGGGTAAATGTGTGGGGTCACAGGGATAGGGTCAGGTTGGGATTGTTGTCAGTGCAGGCTCGATGGGCCAAATGGCCTCTTTCTGCACTGCCGGGATTCTATGATTCTTTGATAACTTCTCCGTCAGAAAGACAGCCTATTTCGACTTCTAAGATCACCCACCACTGCCCTGGCACAGCCCAGCTGCTGCTGAAAGGCTCACCCATGCATTTTCTGCCTCCCAATTGACTATTCCAATACTCTGCTCGCCGGCCATCCAATCCTTCACTCTCTGTAAACCTCCAACTCACCCTTTGTTCTCTCACCCACACTTTTGCCCTTGAGCAATTCAAGATTTCTACCCATGTATAAAGGTTCTCATTTGCCTATTGTAAATAAATGCACCCCCAAATATAATGAACCTACAAGCTAGCGCGGACTCAATGCTCGATGGGCCTCCTACTGCACTGTAACGAGTCTGTGGTACAATGGGCTTACTCAATCCCCTACAAGCGATGGCAGTGGTGGGTAAGAAGCCAGCAGCAGGATTAAATACGAGTACCACATGATGAACAGTCTTTGATGATGCTACATGGCATGAGATGACCCTCCATATTCTTGCCCAGGCTACAACAGAGTCGCAGCATTGGAGAGATCAAAGAACAGTACAGCACAGGAACAGGCCCTCCGGCTCTCCAAGCCTGCGCCGCTCATGTTGTCCTATCTAGACCAACCATTTATATCCCTCTATTCCCCGTCTGTTCATGTGTCTATCCAGATAAGTCTTAAATGTCGCTAACGTATCTTCCTCAACCACTTCACTTGGCAGTGCATTCCAGGCCCCCACCACTCCCTATGTGAAAAATTTCACCCGCACATCACCACTGAACGTTTCCCCTCTTATCATGAACTTGTGCCCCCTTGTAATTGTCATTTCTGCCCGGGGAAAAAGCTTCCAACTGTTCACCCTATCTATACTCCTCATAATTTCATAAACTTCTATCAGATCGGCCCTTAGCTTCCATCTTTCCAGGGAGAACAATCCCAGTTTATTCAGTCTCTCCTCATAGCTAATACCCTCCATACCAGGCAACATCCTGGTGAACCTTATCTGTCCTCCCTTCAAAGCCTCCACTTCCTTCTGGTAATGTGGTGACCAGAATTGGACACAGTATTCCAAATGTGGCCTTATCATCGTTCTATACAACTGTAACATAATTTGCCAACTTTTATACTCGATATCCCTATCCGATGAAGGCAAACATGCCATATGCTTTCCTCACCACCTTTTCCACCTGTGCTGCCACTTTTAAGGATCTGTGGATCTGTGCTCCCAGATCTCTCGGTGTATCTGCGCTCCTGATGGTCTGCCATTTATTTTATAGCTCCCACCTGAATTGGATCTACCAAAATGCATCACATCGTATTTGTCCGGATTAAATTCCATCTGCCATTTCTCCGCCCAATTTTCCAGCCTATCTATATCCTGCTGTATTCTCTGACAATCTTCATCACTCTCCGCAACTCCACAAATCTTAGTATCACCCGCAAACTTGCTAATCAGACCAGCTACCTTTTCTTCCAAGTCATTTATATATATTACAAACAGCAGAGGTCTCAGCACTGATCCCCACGGAACACCACTAGTTACAGACCTCCATTCAGGGAAACACCCTTCCACCGCTATCCTCTGTTTTCTATGGCCAAGCCAGTTCTGAATCCATCTAGCTAGTTCACCCCTCATCCTGTGAGATTTAACCTTTTACAGCAGCCTGCCATGAGGGATCTTGTCAAATCACTCTGAGATATGAGTGTTGAAACCGCAGTGTAGTGAATGCACAGAAAGACTTTGAAATAGTATTGGAATAGTGCTCAGATGAAGAAGGAAGGCAGATGGATCCCTCATGGTGAGATTGCAGCGTCTAACCCATCTGCTCAGTGAGCGGCTCAGCATGGGGAGAGGAGCAGCATCAGGTTGGTTCAGTTCAGAAAGGCGAGTGACCCGGGTGTGGGCTGGGCTGGATCGATAGTGAGCGAGGGAGCGTCAAACCAAAAGAAAGCAACAAAAACAGAGGAGATTGTGATTATAATGGGTGGAGCTTCAGAAAAGTGCACAAAAGTAGCTTCAGTGACACTCAGCCCAGGTACTAGAAGGGAATGGGTTGAGAGATTATGGGGAGAAAGCAGGAAAATGGGGATGAGGAGCATATCAGCCATCATCGAATGGCGGAGTGGACTCGATGGGCCGAATGGCCTAATTCTGCTTCTATATCTTATGAACTTATGAAGGAAGGTCAAAGGGATATTGTCAGAATGTCCACATAACTCCCAGTTTGAACTGGGATGCAGCTAATCGATTATCCAAATTCACAATAGAGTACGGAGCTATGGGCTGGAATTCCCTGGCCGTTCACACCCCGCCGTCGCTGCCAGAGAGGACGGAGAATTCGGCACTCAGCCAAATCTCCGTTCACTGCAGCGGGACCAGAGAATCGCGCTGACAGGAACGGCCGGAGAATCCCGCCCTTGGTTCCTTGATTCAGATATATATGAATCAGACAAGCAAGCCGTAAAAATTTGCCTCGCGATTGGGAATGAAGGTCTACACAGGCCGAACACATCATGATTAACAACAGAGGAGCTAGAGGATCACCAAACAATATGGACAACAACGAAAGGTCATTTCAGAATCAAGTTAAACTTCTGTATTCATTGAAAAGATTTCATGTCGCTTCAGTGACAATCTATAGAATCCATGGACCACTTTGTCAGAGAAAAGCATACATATTGTGATTTATCAAATGCAGAGCTAACAGACAGAATTGTTGAGTTGGTGATCACATCCACTTCCTTAAGCATTCCAGCAGGACAAGCCCAAAGATTATCATAGAATCATAGAATCCAACAGTGCAGAAGGAGGCCATTTGGCCCATCAAGTCTGCATTGACCACAATCCCACCCAGGCCCGAGCCTCATAACCCCATGCATTTACCCTAGCTAGTCCCTCTGGCACTAATGGGGCAATTTAGCATGGCCAATTCACCTAACCCGCACATCTTTGTACTATGGGAGGAAATCGGAGCACCCGGAGGAAAGCCATGCAGACATGAGGAGAACATCCAAACTCCACACAGACAGTCACCAAGCAGGAATCGAACCCAGGTCCCTGGCACTATGAAGCAGCAGTGCTAACCACTGTGCCACCGTGTCGCTCATATATCAGCGAAGAACTACTCAAGGATGGACCGTAAGATGAAGTGATCTTCACAGTGCGATGAAGCTTATAGATCCTAAGTACGACCCCAATTGTTGACGCACTCACCAGCAGGCCCGTACTTAGCATGATATGTGGAAGGTTTGGCATCCTGCACACCAAGGAAATGCCCAACTTTCCATCAATTCCTCAAGGCATGTGGCAGAAAGGGCCATTGACAGAGGCAATGCACTAGAGCAAAGGCTGATGCACTTACAAGGACCTGAGCACTGATCCAGACAGACTCTACCTTAAAGCAAGAAGAATGACCATCCAATGTCCTCAGATAGACCTACATGAGGTGGGTAACAAACCAAACTATGACAATGATGTGAACGACGAGGTGAAGAGTGGTGAACACATGTTTCACACCATCAATCTTGAGGAAACTTAGATGGCGTCACATTGTCTGAGGTTTTGTCAAGAGTTGAGTGATCTGTCCTGAGAAGGTTGGCAACTACTCAGTTGTCGCCAAGATTTGCACGGGGGCAAGTGCCGATATGCTATCTCTGTGGATTCTAAAAAGAAACGCGTGCACAAACATGGAACAAAGAACAAAGAAAATTACGGCACAGGGACAGGTCCTTCGGCCCTCCAAGCCTGCACTGACCATGCTGCCCGACTTAACTAAAACCCCCTACCCTTCCGGGGACCATATCCCTCTATTCCCATCTCATTCATGTACTTGTCAAGACGCCCCTTAAAAGTCACTACCGTATCCACTTCCACTACCTCCCCCGGCAGCGAGTTCCAGGCACCCACCATTCTCTGTGTAATAAATTGGCCTCGTACATCTCTTTTAAATCTTGCCCCTCGCACCTTAAACCTATGCCCCTTAGTAATTGACTCTTCCACCCTGGGATAAAGCTTCTGACTATCCACTCTGTCCATGCCTCTCATAATCTTGTAGACTTCTATCAGGTCTCCCCTCAACCTCCGTCGCTCCAGTGAGAACAAACCAAGTTTCTCCATCCTCTCCTCATAGCTAATGCCCTCCATACCAGGCAACATCCTGGTAAATCTTTTCTGTACCCATTCCAAAGCCTCCACATTCTTCTGGGAGTGTGGCAACCAGAATTGAACACTATATTCCAAGTGCGGCCTAACTAAGGTTCTATAAGTCTTCTAAGGAAGGCCATGTTTCTTTGCAACTTTCAATGGTTCACTTATTCCAAGTGCAGAATCCATAGATCCATAATCTTCCTAAGTGCTACAGATGTTCTACGCCACGGAGACTAAAGGTCCAGTAATTGTATGTTTATCGGCATGCCATTCCCTTACACTAGTGACAATCTATGGAACTAGTCAGGCATCACACAGCAGATAGACCTCAGAAACTACCCCTGTCACCTCAGTTCATGACCTAACACTGAAATATCCAAAATGTTTTGACAAAATAAGCATTTCAAGGGAGCTGCAACATTACACTTGCAGGAAAATGCAAGAACGTCAACTGATCTGGTACATTTTGTGCAAATGCCAGCAGCTACAAGAAAAAATGGCAAAAGATTCCACACTACAGAAAGTGTGGAAAACCATCATTGAAAGATAGCTTGATTCAATCTATAAACATGTGAGAACATTTTGTGCTTACTTGGATGAACTAGTCTCCAGTGGAGTCACATTAAAGGTAGACAGGTCATCATACTAGAATGTTTGTGACCTGATATTGTTCAACAATTGTTCATCATCGAACGGTCGAGTCTATGAGGCTTGGCCTGGTCCAGGATGATCGACCCCACCGTTGGTTCATGAACGCCACTGCAGGCAGCTGAAATCGATGCGGAGGACCCCTGCTGGTCGTTCGTGGTCAGTGTCGACCAACATGGCTACCCCCATGAATCGCACGTGGATGAGGGCGCCAAACTCAGCGACACCTGGTGGTCATACTCCTCCGACTCCGTCGACCGTAATGGCGTCGTCCTGGTCTCGCACGTGGACGAACCCCGCGATGACTTCGACGATGATGATCCAAGCTCTGAAGAATCGCAGGCCGCACTGCCGTTCCTGGGTTTGGATCGGCACACTTTTGCATAATGCCCTTTTTTACCGCATGCGGTGCACAATACAGCTTTAGTGGGACACTTTTGCCGGGTATGCTTCGCTCCTCCACAGAAGTAGTACCGTGGGCCGCACGGGGCTGCAGCCGTCGTCTGGCCCGAATGGGAGCACGCCATTACACAGCATTTCGAACCCGAGGGACGAGGAGGGATTTGCGACTGCTCCTGCCACGTTGTCTCCACGTGGTCCTCCGGATATAAAACTAAGCTCTTTGAAGCCGACTCGAGCATCTCTGCTAACTCGATGGCCTGGGTAAGATTAAGGTTACCCTTCTCCAACAGTTTAAGTCGAATGTACGACGATCCGACCCCGGCCACAAACGCATCTCGGGCGAGGTCGTACATGCTCTGCTCAGCCGACACAGCTTTGCAGTCACAGCCCCTGGCTAGCTGTAGGAGCTCATTGGCATAGTCCTCCATCGTTTCGCCAGACTGCCGTCATCGAGTGGCTAGGAGGTAACGAGCGTGTATCTCGTTAGGTGGTTTGGTATAGCACTTCTTTAGAAGCTCGAGGGCCTTAGGGTAATTAGTGGCCGCACGGATCGCGAGGTAGACAGTGTCGCTTACCCTCGCATGGAGGACCCGGAGTCTGTCATCATCTGTGGTGACCGCTGCGGAGGCTGCCAGGTAGTCTTCAAAACACTTCAGCCAGTGGTCGAAGGTGTTAGAAGCGCCCACCGCACGTGGATCTAGCGTAAGGCGTTCCGGCTTGAGAATTTGCTCCATACTCTCTTTTTTTCGACGAGAGTTTAACGACAGTAAATAAAATTGATGCGCTATTCAGACACGAGGCTTGAAGCTCAGTAAACGAAAGGCTTTTATTTACTGTTAATGAAGCTACCAGAACTTATATACACTATCCCAGACTGAAGGGGTCCCGGCCAGAGCAGGGACTCTTATACCTCTCCCAGGAGGTGGAGCCCGACTGGGATGTGCCACAACACTACAGTACAAAGGTGTAACAACCCCACCCTAACCCAACAGCAACAATAGCACAACCCAACAGTAACATATGTACATCCTTGTAGTCTGGCCAGCCCCTGGCTCAGCACTATCCAGTGGGAACCAACGATGGTTCACCACACATAGTTTATTGACCAGGTATGAATATTGACATTACAACGATCATCAAGCACTGCAAGACATGTTAGGAGTGAATGCCAAATCAACATAAGGAACCTTTGGTTCCACATGAGGTTCCCACGTCATCCTTGCTCCAAAATAGCATCTGAACTCCATCATGTCCGTGGCACTGACTTTATCGTCATTGTCAACTATTTGACCAAGTATGTCATAAAATAGAATAGAATCCCTACAGTGCAGAAGGAGGCCATTCAGCCCATCGAGTCTGAACCAACCACAATCCCAACCAGGACCTATCGCCATAACCCCACATATTTACCCTGCCAATCTCCCTGACACCAAGGGGCAATTTAGCATGGGTAATCCACCTAACCCACACATCATTGGAGTGCGGGAGGAAACTGGAGCAACCAGAGGAAACCCATGCAGACGCGGGAAGAATGTGCAGACTCCACACAGACAGTGGCCCAAGCCGGGAATCGAACCCATGTCCGTGGCGCTGTGAGGCAGCAGTGCTAACCACTGTGCCACCCTGCTGCCCCATTACTTATTGTCATTATTTGAAAATTGCACAATATGTCAAGCACAACTCTTAAGTGTTATTTTCAGTTTATCTGGAGTGTCTAGACAGCTCATTATGGATACGAGTTTGCAATTTATTGGTAAGCTATTTCAAAATATGTGTGAGAAGTGAATATTGATCGCACTACAACTTCTCCTCGTTACCCTCAAGCCAACGGCCTAGCTGAGTGAATGATTCGCATGGTGATATGCCTAATTCCTAAATGTAGACAGACCAAGCAAGATTTACACATTGCAATGTTACATCTGGAGAGTGGCACCTTTAAATGTAACTATTCTACAACTGGAAGAGCTCATGTTTGACAGACCAGTGCGTACCAAATTATCAACCCATTTTAAGAACAAAGAATGAAGAAAATTACAGCACAGGAACAGGACCTTCGGCCCTCCAAGTCTGCACCGACCATGCTGCCCAACTGAATTAAAACCCCCTACCCTTCTGGGGACCATATCCCTCTATTCCCATCCGATTCATGTATTTGTCCAGACGCCCCTTAAAACTCAATATTGTATCCGCTTCCACTACCTCCCCCGGCAGCGAGTTCCTGGCGCCCACCACCCTCTGTGGAAAAAACGCACCTCGTACATCTCCTTTAAACCTTGCACCTCGCACCTTAAACCCATGCCCTCTAATAATTGACTCTTCCACCCTGGGAAAAAGCTTCTGACTATCCATCCTGTCTATGCCTCTCATAATCTTGTAGACTTCTATCAGGTCACCTCTCAACCTCCATCGTTCCAGTGAGAACAAACCAAGTTTCTCCAACCTCTCCTCATAGCTAATGCCCTCCATACCAGGCAACATCTTGGTAAGTATTTTCTGTACCCTTTCCAAAACCTCCACATCTTTCTGGTAGTGTGGCGACCAGAATTGAACACTATATTCCAAGTGCGGCCTAACTAAGGTTATATAAAGCTACAACATGACTTGCCAATTTTTAAACTCAATGCCCCGGCCGAAGAAGACTCTCTCGAAAACTAGAGAGCAAAACTGCAAGAGAAGATGACAAACATGCACAATAGCAAGCACATAATTGCCAAAAAGCTTACAGTTGTGACAGCAGGTTCGCATCCAGGGTCCCATAGAAGGTACGGGGCAACCTGCCAAGATGACAAGGATTTGTTTGGAACCAAGGTCCTCTGAAGTCCTATGAGATCCAGGTATCAAATTACTCGGTGGATTCCAAAACCTTGCAATGCCAGCGACAAAAGAATGAAAAGCTTGCTTCCCGTTTCAAGGTGATCGCTAATAAAAGAAATATATATATATATATCTTTTATTTAAGAAAAGAGGTTTTGTGAGGTTACTTAATTAAATGATACACGCTTAATTTGTCTCTCTCATGGGATGCGATATAATTAGCAGTTGTCCTAGAAAATGACAGGTGACATTTACTGTCAGTTAAGCTGAAGATTTCCCTCAGCCACCCATCGCAATGTTAAAGAGTAAATGTTCACTGATTCTGTTCCCGGCAAGGAGTTCGATCGACAGGAGCATGGATTGGTGCATTGAATGTGTAGCCCTATTCTCAACTTTCCATTCATGAGGTCTTAACAACCAGAAAATTGGGGACAGGGGTGTCGTGGCGGGGGCGGGACGGGCGGAGGGGGGCGGGGAGACACAAATTGGACACACTGTCCCCATGGCTGGTCCATTCACTTGTCAAATGGGCGGCACGGTGGCACAGTGGTTAGCACTGCTGCCTCACAGCGCCAGGCACCCGTGTTCGATTCCCAGCTTGAGCCGCTTTCTGTGAGGAGTTTGTACGTTCTCCCCGTGTCTGCGTGGGTTTCCTCCGGGTGCTCCGGTTTCCTCCCACAGTCCAAAGATGTGCGGTTTAGGTGGATTAGCCATGCTAAATTGCCCCTTAGTGTCAGGGGACTAGCTAGGGTAAATGCATGGGGATAGGGCCTGGGTGGGATTGTGGTCGGTGCAGGTTCGAAGGGCTAAATGGCCTCCTTCTGTACTGAAGGATTCTATGATTCTATAATTGTGATTTTATGATGGAATAGAGTCTCTGAAAATGCACCCACAGGGGACATATTGACCTCTTGGGACTCAGCAGAGGGAGTGAATTTTCCCGGTTTATACTCAAACAGGAAAGTGTATCCTCAGGAAAGACTCCTGGACCTGTGGAAAATTAACCTGATTAGTTAAACTACCCAAGAATCTGATGTGTAGCGTGCCCCATTTTAATAACACATTTCCATGGTAACCTAAAGCTTATAATACTGGACTGGTCTCACTGTCCACAGGCAAAGAGTTTAAATCTCATCGTGCCAAGATTGGATTCAGTAAATTCAAGTAATTTCTGGGCTGGCGCCAGATAACGTAACCATGACAACTGCCGTATTGTCCTCAGGTGGCTGGGCTGATTGGCCACTTAC
Source organism: Mustelus asterias (assembly GCF_964213995.1). Lineage (NCBI taxonomy): Eukaryota > Metazoa > Chordata > Chondrichthyes > Carcharhiniformes > Triakidae > Mustelus > Mustelus asterias. The sequence goes on from NC_135819.1 coordinate 70,787,939, forward strand.
CTGCGCACTTGCAAACCGCATCATGGTATCAATGTGAGAGCTAAGGCCCCTTCTAGATTTCTCTAACCAAACCTTCAGCTACCAACAAAAAGCTCTTGCATATTTCTTCTTTGATGCTTCCCTAACTCCCTCCAGATTTCTGCCCGATGCCCAGTTTTTATGCTTTGTTAACGATTCCGTTGATATAGAAATTCAGCTTGCTGCCCTCGTGCTGCTGGAGGTTAGGTTGCTGCTTTAGTGGCCTGAAATGGCTGTCCTACTTGATGTTTCTCCACTCCCTTTGCAAGGCCTGCATGGGAAGCCTCGGCAGAGCAAAAGCGTTAACCCCACTCCCTGATTCATTTTGTCACAGTGACTCAAGGTCTGGTCTGAGAACGCAGCAGCGCATCTGGTGAGATACACGCCGGTTTTCACTCCGAGCCGGACACTCTGACAAATTATAGGAACATTCTGCCCAAGCTGTTGCTGCCAAAGTGAGAAGGTCAACTCCCAGCTTCATCCATGGTCTGTCTGGGATGTCACGCATCATCAACAGCTCTCTCGCTTGTTTAACTTGGAGCACATTTCCTGCATCACACTGGCCAATGTGGCCTTTAATTTCATTGCTTATGTTTGGGCCAGTGGCATGGTGGCACTGTGGTTAGCACTGTTGCCTCACAGCATCAGGGACCCAGGTTCAATTCCGTCCTTGGGTGACTGTCTGTGTGCAGTCTGCACATTCTCCCCGTGGGTTTCCTCTGGGTGCTCTGGTTTCCTTCCACAGTCCAAAGATGTGTAGGTTCGGTGGATTGCCCATGCTAAATTGCCCCTTAGTGTCCCAAGATGTGTAGATCACATAGAAACATAGAAGATAGGAGCAGGAGGAGGCCACTTGGCCCTTCGAGCCTGCTCCGCCATTCATCGTGATCATGGCTGATCGTCCAACTCAGTAGCCTAATCCTGCTTTCTCCCCATAACCTTTGATCCCATTCACCTCACTAAGGGGCAATTTAGCATGGCCAATCCACCTAACCTGCATATCTTTGGACTCTGGGAGGAAACTGGAACACCCGGAGGAAGCCCACACAGACATGGGGAGAATGTGCAAACTCCACACAGACAGTCACCCAAGGCCGGAATTGAACCAGGGTCCCTGGCCTGTGAGGCAGCAGTGCTAACCACTGTGCCACCATGCTACTGTCCAAGATTAGATAGATTAATCATGGGAAATGTGTGGGGGATAGGGCTTGGTTAAAATACTCTGTCAGACAGAGCGGGGAAAAGGGCCTGGTTAAGATACTCTGCTAGAGAATTGATACAGACTCAATGGGCTGAATGGCCTCTTCTACACTGTAGGAATTCTATGATCCGATGAAAGAGCCGGGATTGTAAAGTGCCCATTGCAATGTCCAACTACCTGGTGTTCTACCTCTGCTGTATGGTGAGCTTTAAACTGGGCAGTTTGGTGGGAGCTGTTTGGAGCCCAAGGTATGACCCCCTGCTGCTTAACTCCACTCCTCCCCTTGTCCAGTTTTGGCTTTGATGAATGCTGGGAAACTGCCTTGACGATAAAAGCTTTGTTAAAAAGCCTTCCCATTCCACATTGGAGGATTGGGGCTGGGATTCTCCGATCCTGTCCACCCAGCCACCACTGCCAGCGTGAACCTAGAATTTGGTGCTCAGCCAAAACTCCATTCACTGCAGCGGGACTGGAGAATCCCAGCCGCAGGCGAGGTCGGAGAATTTTCTTTTTGTTTCCTTAATATTTTTATTCCGCCTCCATCATATGGAGTGTGTGTCTGCTCCACAGTTGGACAGGGGCGAGTTCTCAGTCTATTACCAATGACATCTTAAGAGAAGGGAGAATGCTTCTGAAAATGACTCAGGGATATTCCTTCCAACTCTGTCCCTTTCTTTGGGGAAGTATTTAGCCTTAGGTAGATTATCTGGCTGAGTGAGATTGCCAATGTAATGAGTGGTGGTGCCAGGTATGGGTAGCACTGTGCTGTGGACTCATGCCCACAAGGAGTTGAATTGGCACTGCTGTAACATCATCTACTTAGGTCCTTTGTAGCCAAGAGAGAGAGGAGATTTTCATCCATCAGCTGGAGCTGGTTTGAGACTCATTGGACCCCAGAGATAAACAAGCAGTACCTTTAGCGCACTGCACCACCTGCTCCCTCGTTCAAGAGTAACATTATCACATCATTACAGTTGGCAAACAGCAAATGTCGCTGCTTTCATTTCTGGATAAAGTCAGTGGCTTTTGTTTTGTCATGGTTGAGAATTTCAAGAGCTGCCTTGCCTGTCTGCCACTCGACACATCACATCACGTGACACCAACCTGGGGCTGATGATCGACTGAGTGTCGGCCATTCATTTCAATGAGTTTTAGCAGCAATGGAGGTCAGGCAACTTTTTAAAATTCATTTGTGGGACATGGGCGTCGCTGGCCGGGCCAGCATTTATTGCCCATCCCTAGTTGCCCTTGAGAAGGTGGTGGTGAGCCGCCTTCTTGAATCGCTGCAGTGCATGTTCTGTGGGATGACCCACAAATGCCGTTGGGGAGGGAATTCCAGGATTTTGACCCAGCGACTGCGAAGAAACGGCGATATATTTCCAAGTCAGAACGATGAGTGGCTTGGAGGGCAACTTGCAGATGGTGGTGTTGGAGAGGGTGGTTGGCTGGGTGGTGGGGAGGGAGGCGGGTGGGGTGGGTGGTGGAGTGGGGTAATTCCACTGCCCATTCCTGGTAAGCTAACAACCCTGTAATTTTCTCTGGAATAGTTCTGCTCTCTGAAGTTCTCTTGTGCTTTCTCTCACTGCATAGCAGGAGTAAGAGAGGGAAGGGCAGAGTCTCGGACAGTCGAGCATGTGGAACAACAAGTCCGCTGAGTGACAGGCAGTTGAAGGTGATGGAGGCAGCAACTGGTTACCAGTTTATCACAACTATAATGCTGTTAGTTAACTCGTCGATCGGATCATCCTTTTGTATTTAAGCCTGAAGGAAGGATCTTTCTCGATTTTTTATTTATGTACAGGATGTTGTTCTGAAGTTGGCGTTTGCAAAAAAAAGCATTACATTGTCCCTTTAAAAAGTAGTGTTTTTCTAGAGTTTAAAAAAAAGTTTAAAGAAATGCAGGTGCATATGGTGCCAGTACACAGACTGAAACTATGGACGGAATTTTACCGACACGTCTGCCCGAGGTTCGTACGATCCCGCCCGAGGCTAACAGAGAATGCTGTTCTCCGAGCCTCGCCCGCCCCCGGAATCGGGGCGGGGCATGCCAATAAAATTCTGGCCATTGTATCAAAGGCCAAACAGGAGTATTGCCAAGGCAACAGGCTGTTTTTGAATTTTAGCCAATTACTTTAAATTAGGCACTTAGATACCAAGCACCTATTAGATTTGAAATTGATGTTTTGGTAACCTGAGAACTAATCATATTGTGGGAAATATTGATATGTCATCAGGGGTATAAGAGATGGGGGGAGCAGTGAGACAAACGGGGAGAGCACCTGCCACCTGTCACTACTCACAACTCTGGAGAGAGAGGCTTGCTGGCTCTCATAGCTGTATTTATGTCTCAAGAGAAAGCCTCATCTCGAAAGTGAAGATAGGAAAGAAGAAAGAAGACAGAATATTCTGCAAGATGCCAAACCTGGTTGTAATTTAGAGTGTGACTAAAAATTCTATTTTTTTGTTAGTAAGTGGGAATTGTATTTATCTCAATAGCATTCCACTAGAATCATGTTTTATTCAGTTTTTTAATAGTTTAGTTAACCTGTTCACTGTTAGTTAGATAAATAAAGTGTTTCTTGTTGATTTTACAGAGTCTCAGGTTGTTATTTTGATTTAACCACTAAACGTTGCTGAAGAGCAGATCGTATCTGTAATCTTTTAACAGATTATGAGGCGAGGTACTCCTCTTTGAGTGGTTAGGTGTCAGTTCCCAGAGAGAGGATCAACCTCCGCTCCAAAACAGGGGTCATGAATGAAGCCTAATCCACCACGCAAACCCGCCTCCCATCCATTGACTCTGTCTACACTTCCCGCTACCTCGGAAAAGCAGCCAGCATAATTAAGGACCCCACGCACCACGGACATTCTCTCTTCCACCTTCTTCCGTCGGGAAAAAGATACAAAAGTCTGAGGTCACGTACCAACCGACTCAAGAACAGCTTCTTCCCTGCTGCTGTCAGACTTTTGAATGGACTTATCTTGCATTAAGTTGATCTTTCCCTACAGTCTAGCTATGACTATAAGACTACATTCTGCACCCTCTCCTTTCCTTCTCTATGAACAGTATGCTTTGTCTGTATAGCGCACAAGAAACAATACTTTTCACTGTATATAATACATGTGACAATAATAAATCAAATCAACTCAAATCAAACAATGTGGACATCGCTGTAAAGGCCATCATTTCTTTACCATCCCTTATTTCCCTTAGAAGTTGCTGATCAAGAACTACTTTCTTGAACTGCTGCAGTTGTGTGGCGCAAGTAGTCCCCCAGTGCTCTTTGGGAAGAATTTCCATTACTTGGTCCCAGTGACGATGAAGGAATGGCAATATAGCTCCAAGGTGTGTGACCTAGAGGGGAACTTGCAATTGGTGGTGTTCCCATTAGCCTTCAGCCCTTGTCCTTCCAGGTGGCGGAGGTCACGGGTTTGGGAGGTATCGTTGAAGGAGCCTTTCTGAATTGCTGCTGTGTATCTTGTAGATGGCACACACTGCTGCCACTGTGCGTTGGTGGTGGAGGGTGCGAATGTTTAAGGTGATGGATAAGGTGACACTCAATGGATGGTGTCAAGCTTCTTGGGTATTGTTAGAGTGGCACTTATTCAAACACGTGGAGAGAATTCCATCATGCTGACTTGTGTAGATGGTGAGAAGGGTAAGTCAGGAAATGAGACAGTCTTCACGGAATATACAGCCTCTGATCTGGTCTTTTCACCAGAGTTTTTATGGGGCTGATCCAGTTGAATTCTTATTTAAGGAAGGATATAAATGTGGTGGATGTAGTCAGAGGAAGTTTACTAGATTGATACGTGGAATGAGTGCGTTGTCTCAAGTGTAAAGGTTTGACAGACTGCAGTTTCGAACAGCGAGGCGTGATTTGATTGCAGTATAAGATCCTGAACAGTCTTGACAAGGTGGACGTGGGCGAGTCCAGACCGAGAGGACATTGTTTTAAAGGGAAGGCAGTGGCGCAGAGGGATTATCACTGGACTAGTAATCTAGAGACCCGGGTTCAAATCCCGCCACAACAGATGGCGAAATTTGAATTCAATAAAAAATCTGGAATTAAGAATCTACTGATGACCATGAAACCTTTGGCAATTGTTGTAAAAACCCATCTGGTTCACTAATGTCCTTCAGGGAAGGAATTCTGCCGTCCTTACCTGGTCTGGCCCACATGTGACTCCAGAGCCACAGCAATGTGGTTGACTCTTAAATGCCCTCGGGGATGGGCAATAAATGCTGGCCCGGCCAGATACACTCTCATCCCCTGAACGAATAAAAAGAAATTCGGAGTCGCTCTTTTAGGACAGAGATGAGGAGAGTTCTTATCTTCAGGAGTGTTTTGTGCAACTTTGAAATCTGTGCCTTAGAAGGCAGCGGAAGTGGGATCACTGCATATTTTTAAGGCAGAGGTAGATAGAGAATCATAAAATCTACAGTGCAGAAGGAGGCCATTTGGCCCATCAAGCCTGCACTGACAACAATCCCACCCAGGTCTTATCCCCGTGACCCCATGCATTTACCATCCTAATGCCTTGACACTAAGGGGCAATTTATCATGGCCAATCAACCTACCCCCCACATCTTTGGACTGTGGGAGGAAACCGGAGCACTCAGAGGAAATCCACACGGACACAGGGAGAATGTGCAAACTCCACACAAACAATCACCCGAGGCGGCAATTGAACCCGGGTCCCTGATGCTGTGAGGCAGTTGTGCTAATCTCTATCTTGTTAGGCAAGGGAGTCAAGGGTTATTGGGTATAGATGGGGGAATGTGGCATTCGAAACATAAACAGACCAGCTGCAATCTTATTAAATGGCAGAGCAGGCTCGAGGGGCCAAATCATAGAAATCATAGAATCTCTACAGTGCAGAAGGAGGCCATTCAACCCATCGAGTCTGCACCAACAATAATCCCACCCAGGCCCTATCCCCGTAACCCCACATATTTACCCCTGCCAATCCCTCTAATTTACCTATCCCGGGACACTAAGGGGCAATTTAGCAAGGCCGATCCACCTAACCGGCACATTTTTGGACTGTGGGAGGAAACCAGAGCACCCGGAGGAAACCCACGCAGACACGGGGAGAATGTGCAAACTACACACAGACAGTGACCCGAGGCCGGGAATCGAACCCAGGTCCCTGGAGCTGTGAGGCATCAGTGCTAACCACTGTGCCATGCCGCCCCAATGGTCTACCTCTGCTCCTATTTTGTATATTCATTTGAATCATCGTTGAACAGCCACTAAAAGCAGCATACGCACCTCTTGGTGCTACAAAATATTACAAAATTTTCACAGGGCAAAAACAAGCAAGTCAGCCCAAATCTGTGGCCCTCCATTTGAGCCTTCTCCCGACCCTCTTTTTTGAACCTTATCAGCATACCCTACTGTTCATTTCTCTTTCATATCTCGTGGAGGGAGCACCAATCCTTGAATGAAATGTTAAGGTGAAGTTTTTGTTAAAGTCTGAAAGAACACCTCGGGTAGGATTTTCCGGCCGCGCTCGCCCCAAGACCGGAAAATCCCGCCTGAGGTCATGAACCTTTGTGCGGTCCGTCCCCTGCCCATTTTGATTCCCAGGACCGGGCGGGACAGGAAAATTCGGCCCTTTCTGTTCTGTTTGTGGTTGGATGATATTTTCCAGAAGCAGGCTGAGTCACTTGTGAACTAAATACGATACGATAGTTAGTCTTAAGGGACATTTTGACAAATACATGAATAGGATGGGAAAAGAGGGATATGGTCCCCGGAAGGGTAGGGGGTTTTAGTACAGTCGGGCAGCATGGTCGGTGCAGGCTTGGAGGGCCGAAGGGCCTGTTCCTGTGCTGTAATTTTCTTTGTTCTTTGTTCTAAACGCTGGTATCTATGGGGCAGTGTCACCCAGAGCCAGGAAGAACCTTGCTAATATGGTAAGAGGTTTACTGGAGGATTTGCGAGATGCCCAGTGCATTCTCTAGGCACCCCATAGGCAGAAAAAACTCAACGCTATTGACCTTTACATGCAGGTTAAAATTACTATCCTAATTTATTTATAGATAGAATTATATGCAGAAACAACTATTTAGAATAATGGCTAAACTTCTATGAAAATATGATAGACTACTTAAAAGACAAGCAGCCATAGAATCTCTCAGAACCCTTTCTGAAGTGTGCAGTCAATGATAGGATATATCCACATGGCCAGTCCTAATTATCCGTCTCATCTATGGAGGCCACTGAACAGAGTACCAAAGATCACACTGAATTGGAATTCAAATTATTTCTTTGTAGCAGCTTGACATTCAAAATGTTAACAGTTTCAACACTTTGGGAAAAAAATAATTGCTCATAACAAACCAGGCTTCAGATCCAGAACGGATGGTTTATACTGACATTTGACCACAATTTGAAAATACATTTTTCAGTTGCAATCTTCAGCCATCAAAATATTTATTATCTGAATTGATCTCTGAGCAAAAGATGTTTCCTCTTTCAAAGATGGGTCATTTTTTTTTGCTTTCCATTTTACAACTTAAGAGGGCAGTCCCATATTAAACTAAAAGATTCATCAAACAACAAAACTCCTGTAATGGTCAGAGCCCTTGCCTTAAATGACTGAAAGACCATAACACCATTCATAGTATAATTCTCATTTCAAAGATAGACATACCAAGGCCCTTCATCCCACATGGGCAGACACTTAGTAGGCATCATTCCTTTCCACACATGTCTTCAGGGAAAGAAACTGTGGAACAATTGGGTGACTTTTGTACAGCTCTGCAAAAACTGCAATGCTTTTAAACAGGATTTCTTGATCGAGATTTGAGCATCGGATGTGAGGCAATCTTCCCAATCCGAGTTTGGAGTGGGGGGTGTGGGAAAACAAGGTGAAGACATGTTGGCACGGCTCTCTGATGCTTTCCCACCTCTGGGGGGGGGAGTTTCCCAGGGTTGGGCTGGGATCAAAGTCAACAACCAGCCCTCTCCATGGAGACGGGCAGCCAATCAAAGGTGACTTAGTGGTTATTTTCTAAGTGTGGCAGCAGTTTTCCACTGTCTATCTCATCCAGCCTCCCCTCGCTGAATGTGGAGAACACCAATTTGTTGGAGGCAGCCTCTTGCCGGATGTTCAATGGGCCGTGGCACGCTGGTTATATAGGGAGGGGGCTGCAATGCCATTAGGGGATCAGAAGAGTTGGAGGTACTCTTCCATAGGAGTTTATCCCTCCAGATTTCAGGCCCCTCACAGTATTGTGCCCTCCTTTATTTTTCAGCTGGAGAAGGGGGCCTTTGTAAGCGCCTCCATTTTTTTGGTACCCCCTCTTCTCCAGAAGTGTTCTCCTCTCCCAGTGGGACAGTCATCCGAGCATTGCTGCTGGCTCTCACATTGGGCCTCCCACTTCCCATTGCCCTCCTGGCAGCTTTAGTCTTTGGGGTGGCACAGTGACACAGTGGTTAGCACTGTTGTCTCACTGCGCCAGTGACCCAGGTTCGATTCCTGGCTTCGGTCACTGTCTGTCTGTGTGGAGTTTGCACGTTCTCCCCGTGTCTGCGTGGGTTTCCTCCGGTGCTCTGGTTTCCTCCCACAGTCCAAAGATGTGCAGGTTAGGTGGATTGGCCATGCTAAATTACCCCTTAGTGTCAGGGGGACTAGTTAGAGTAAGTGCATGGAGTTATGGGCTTAGGGCCTGGGTGGGATTGTGGTCGGTGCAGACCCGATGGGCCGAATGGCTTCCTTCTGCACTGTAGGATTCTATGATTCCAATATTCTATGATTCCTGTGCCTGAATACACGCAGGAAAATTCCAGCCAGTCTGTCTCTCTCATCGCACCCCTCCCCTACCCTTCGAAAACACTTTGGGTTCAAATTTATCTCTGTTCAAGCGAATGGGTTCTGAGTGAGTGAAAAACTTACCCTTGATTTCACACTCTTCTTACGCACAGAATTTCTCTCAGGCGCTCTTTCTCTCTCACATATATTTCCTTGTCCAGTTTCTCAGATACAACCTTTTCCCCTTCATCGTCTCATTTATCTTCAATATTGATTTTCCGTCTCCTACACATTGGGCCAAATTTAATGGCCTTTCCAATGGTGAGTTTGGTGGCAGGGCACAGTTAATTAGGCGGTAGGGTGGTGAGTGCAGATTCCACCACCTTCCCGCCTCTGCCACACTTAAGTCTAGGTGGTAAGGCCCGTGAATGGCCTTTATGCCCATTTAAGGGCCTCATCCCTCCACTGCTTGTATTCATCCAGCACTGGGTTGGGGACCCGCCATGTGAGGACCCTGAACAGTCGTTGCAGGTTCCCAGAGGAGACCCTCATTCATAGGTACCCAAAGAACAAAGAAAAGTACAGCACAGGAACAGGCCCTTCGGCCCTCCAAGCCTGCGCCGATCATGATGCCTGCCTAAACTAAATCTATATGCACTTACGGAGTCCATATCCTTCCATTCCCATTCTATTCATGTATTCATCTAAATGCCCCTTAAATGTCACCATTGTACCTGCTCCCACCACCTCCCCGGGCAGCGCGTTCCAGATATTCACCACTCTTGCACATCTCCTCTAAACTTTTCCCCACACACCCTAAACCTATGTCCCCACGCACCCTAAACCATACTTGACCTTTCTACCCTAGGAAAGAGCATCTGACTATCCACTCTGTCCATGCCACTCATAATCTTGTAGACCTCTGTCAGGTCACCCCTCAACCTCTGTCATTCCAGTGAAAGCAAACCAAGCTTATCCAACCTCTCCTCATAGCTAATGCCACCCATACCAGGCAACATCCTGGTAAGCCTCTTCTTTCCAAAACCTCCACATCCTTCTTGTAGTGTGGTGACCACTCAGTTCCATGATCGAACAACTCAGCATCGAGAAGGGAGTGGGGGGAATCCCGACTGAGATCCAGCCTCTCACCCTTGCTGCCAATTCCTTTACCCACTGCCCCAATTGCCGTCATCCCACAGTGCCCCTCCCGTCATCCCTCATCTGTGCCTAGTTTTGTTAACAGTCCTGGGCCTCCAGTGGTTGCAGTACCTCCAGCAGCCACTGTCACCCTGCTGGCGCTGCTGAGCAATGGAGAGCTGCTATGATTTGATTGGCGCACAGCTCCAGGGGGAGTGACACATTTAATTGTTCCTTGGGTTTGGACTCAAATAGAATAAATAATGACACTGAAAAGATATGGCATCACAAAACCCTTGATCTAATTTCATTGAACTATGCTTTAAAACCAGAAAAATGAGGTAGCTGAGGAATAGGTAAACATCACTGTGTAGAACTTACCAATGGCACAAAGTTGTCCGTCTCGTCACGTCCAGAAATCCGGCCTCACTCTCTCACCCAGCGCTGTATTTACTGATTAAACCACAGGCACTAAAAGGTTTTTCTCATCCAATCGCCTGTTGATTCCACAAGCTTTTCTCCAGTTATAGAATCATAGAATCCCTACAGTGCAGAAGGAGGTCATTTGGCCCATCGAGTCTGCACCAACCACAATCCCACCCAGACCCAATCCCCGCAACCCCACGTATTTACGCTGCTAATCCTCCTGACACTAAAGGGCAATTTAACATGGCCAATCCACCTAACCTGCACATCTCTGGATGCAGTCCAGTCCAGCTCACTCTCTTTGATCCCATTCCTGCTTCGTACGCTGATCAGATGCTCAGGGGGAATCAAAGAACGAAGAACAAAGAACAGTACAGCACAGGAAACAGGCCCTCCAAGCCCGTGCCGCTCATTGGTCCAACTAGACCATTCGTTTGTATCCCTCCATTCCCAGACTGCTCATGTGACTATCCAGGTAAGCCTTAAACGATGCCAGCGTGTCTGCCTCCACCACCCTACTTGGCAGCATATTCCAGGCCCCCACCACTCTCTGTGTAAAAAACGTCCCTCTGGTATCTGAGTTATACCTCGCCCCTCTCACCTTGAGCCCGTGACCCCTCGTGATCGTCACCTCCGACCTGGGAAAAAGCTTCCCACTGTTCACCCTATCTAAACCCTTCATAATTTTGTACACCTCTATTAGATCTCCCCTCATTCTCCGTCTTTCCAGGGAGAACAAGCCCAGTTTACCCAATCTCTCCTCATAGCTAAGGCATCCTGGTAAACCTTCTCTGCACTCTCTCTAGAGCCTCCATGTCCTTCTGGTAGTGCGGCGACCAGAACTGGACACAGTACTCCAAATGTGGCCTAACCAGCGTTCTATACAGCTGCATCATCAGACTCCAGCTTTTATACTCTATACCCCATCCTATAAAGGCAAGCATACCATATGCCTTCTTCACCACCTTCTCCACCTGTGCTGCCACCTTCAAGGATTTGTGGACTTGCACACCTAGGTCCCTCTGTATTTCTATACCCTTGATGGCTCTGCCATTTATTGTATAACTCCCCCCTACATTAGTTCTTCCAAAATGCATCACTTTGCATTTATCTGGATTAAATTCCAACTGCCATTTCTCCGCCCAATTTTCCAGCCTATCTATATCCTGTTGTATTCTCCGACAATGTTCATCGCTATCCGCAAGTCCAGCCATCTTCGTGTCATCCGCAAACTTGCTGATAACACTAGTTACACCTTCTTCCAAATCATTTATATATATCACAAATAGCAGAGCCCTGCGGAACACCACTGGTCACAGACCTCCAGCCGGAAAAAGATCCTTCGACTGCTACCCTCTGTCTCCTGTGGCCAAGCCAGTTTTCTACCCATCGAGCCACCTCTCCTTGTATCCCATGAGCCTTAACCTTCTTAACCAACCTGCCATGAGGGACTTTGTCAAATGCCTTACTGAAATCCATATAGACGACATCCACGGCCCTTCCTTCGTCAACCGTTTTTGTCACTTCCTCAAAAATCTCCACCAAATTTGTAAGGCACGACCTCCCTCTTACAAAACCATGCTGTCTGTTACTAATGAGATTGTTCCGTTCTAAATGCACATACATCCTGTCTCTAAGAATCCTCTCCAACAACTTCCCTACCACGCACGTCAAGCTCATTGGCCTATAATTACCCAGGTTATCCCTGCTACCCTTCTTAAATAATGGTACCACATTCGCTATCCTCTACTCCTCAGGGACCTCACCTGTGTCCAATGAAGAGACAAAGATTTCCGTCAGAGGCCCAGCAATTACATCTCTTGTCTCCCAGAGCAGTCTAGGATAGATGCCATCAGGTCCTGGGGATTTGTCAGTTTTAATGTTACCTAAAAAACCTAACGCTTCCTTCCTTGTAATGGAGATTCTCTCTAACGGGTCAACACCTCCCTCTGAGACACTCCCAGTCAACAAGTCCCTCTCCTTTGTGAATACCGATGCAAAGTATTCATTTAGGATCTCCCCTATTCCCTTGGGTTCTAAGCATAATTCCCCTCCTTTGTCCCTGAGAGGTCCGACTTTTTCCCTGACAGCTCTTTTGTTCCTAACATATGAATAAAATACCTTAGGATTCTCCTTAATCCTGTCTGCCAAGAACATTTCGTGACCTCTTTTTGCCCTTCTAACTCCCCGTTTGAGTTCTTTCCTACTCTCTCTGTATTCCTCCAGAGCTCCAGCTGTTTTCAGTTGCCTCGACCTAACGTATGCCTCTCTTTTCTTTTTGATCAGATCCTCAATTTCCCTGGTTATCCACGGCTCTCGAATCCTACCTTTCCTATCTTTCCTTTTTACAGGCACATGCCTGTCCTGCAGCCTTATTAACTGTTCCTTAAAAGACTCCCACATGCCAGATGTGGCATGCCAGAACAGCCTCTCCCAATCAACAGCCACCAATTCCTGCCTAATCCGGCTATAGTTAGCCTTCCCCCAATTTAGCACCCTACCCTTAAGACAACACTCGTCCTTGTCCGTTACTATCCTAAAGTTAACAGAGTTGTGGTCACTATTTGCCACATGTTCCCCTACCGAAACTTTGACGACCTGACCGGGCTCATTTCCCAGAACTAGATCCAGTATAGTCCCCTCTCTAGTTGGGCTATCTACATACTGTTCCAAAGAACCTTCCAGTACGCATTTTACAAATTCCTCCCCGTCCAGACCCCCAGCCCTAAGCACTTTCCAGTCTATACCAGGGAAATTGAAGTCTCCCACTACAACAACCCTATTTTTTCTGCACATATCCAGAATCTCCTGACATATCCGTTCCTCCACTTCCCATGGGCTGTTGGGTGGTCTGTAGTATACCCCCAGCATAGTGATTGCACCTTTCCTATTTCTGAGCTTCACCCACAGCGACTCATTACATGACCCTTCTAAATTGTCCACCCTCTGCACAGCTGTAAGATGCTCCCTAACTAATACCGCTACTCCCCCACCTTTTTTAGCCCCTCCTCTGTCTCGCCTAAAACACTTATACCCCGGAATATTCAGCTGCTAGTCCTGTCCTTCTTTTAACCATGTCTCCGTCACCGCAACCACATCCAAAATCATTGCTTGATGCATTGGAAACATAGGGGTAAATGGCAAATGTAATATTGGCTTAAATGTTGGCAGTGTGTACCATCTACAAGATTCACTGCAGCAACTCGCCAAAGCGCCTTAGGCAGCACCTTCTAAACCCATGACTGCTACCATCTAGAAGGACAAGGGCAGCAGATACCTGGGTACACCACCACCTGAAAGTTCCCCTCCAAGTCACTCACCATCTTAACTTGGAAATATATCACCACCACCTTCTCAAGGACAATTAGGGATGAGCAATAAAAATGCTGGTCTAACCAATGGTGCCCATGTTCCATAAATGAATTTAAAATAACATTTCAAGGGGAATGTAATATAAAAGTAATAAATTTTATTGCAGCTGTATAGGGCCTTGCTGAGGTGACACTGGAGTACCGTGTACAGATTTTTTTCTGCTTATTTGAAAAAGGATATAATTGCATTTGAAACAGTTCAGAGAAGGTTCACTTGACTGATTCCTTAAGGGGATATCTTATGAAGACAGGTTGAACAGGTTGGGCCTATACCCAGTTGAGATGAATAAGAAGTGATCCTATTGAGACCTCTGTGATTGTGAGTGGTCTTGATACAGAGGATACTGGGAGGATTGCTTTCTCTTGTGGGGGAGACCAGAACTAGGGAACACAGTTCAGAACGAAGAGGTCTCCCTTTTGAGAAGGAGATGAGGAGAAACCTTTTCTCCCAGAGGGTCATTAGTCTGTGGAACTTTCTACCCCTGGGAGCAGTGGAGGCTGGGTCATTAAATTTATTCAGGGCTGAGTTAGGGAGATTTTTGGTGGCCCAGTCAAAGATTATGGGGGCAGACAGTGGATTTGAAACTAGGATCTGATCAGCCATGATCTTATCGAGAAGGCTTCAGGGGTCAAATGGCCGACTCCTTCTCCTAAGTCCTACCTTGCTGTGGGTAAAGGAAATCTGTGAGTTCCCCAACCAGAAACCATGGATGAACAGGGATATCCACTGCTTGCTGAATCCAGGTCTGAGGCGTTCAAGTCAGGCAACACTGATCAACACAAGAAATGATGTGGAGATGCCGGCATTGGACTGGGGTAAACACAGTAAGGGTTTTAACAACACCAGGTTAAAGTCCAACAGGTTTATTTGGTAGCAAATGCCATTAGCTTTCGGAGCGCTGCTCCTTCGTCAGATGGAGTGGATATCTGCTCTCAAACAGGGTATTTGTTTGAGAGCAAATTTGTTTGAGAACAAGGTCCCTGTTTGAGAGCAGATTTCCACTCCATCTGACGAAGGAGCAGCGCTCCGAAAGCTAATGGCATTTGCTACCAAATAAACCTGTTGGACTTTAACCTGGTGTTGTTAAAACTCTTACTGTCAATACAAGAAAGCCAGATACGATCTAAGGAGATCCATCAAAGATGCCAAAAGACAATACCGGACCAGGCTAGGGTCCCAGGCTAGCCACACCGACCCCCACTGACTAAGGCAAGATCTGCAAGACATAACAGGATACAAAATCACCAGCTCCAACGCAGCCCTCCCCGATGAGCTCAATGCATTCTACGCCCGTTTTGAGCAAGAGGTCAGCGAGAGCATGCCCTCCACCCTGGAAGCCCTGGATGAACCTGTATCTGAGGTCACTATGGCAGATGTCAGAGCAGCTTTCTTGAAGGTCAACCCATGGAAAGCAACTGGCCCGGATGGGGTACCCGGACATGCACTCAGATCCTGCGCGGTTCAGCTGGCAGAGGATTCACAGACATCTTCAACCTCTCTTTACAACAATCTGATGTCTCTATCTGCTTCAAGAAGTTGACATCATCCCGGTACCTAAGAAAAACCAAGCAGCGTGCCTTAATGACTATCGGCCGGTGACTCCGACATCCATCATTATGAAGCGCTTTGAAAGGTTAGTCATGGCGCGAATCAACTCCAGCCTCCCGGACTACCTGAATCCACTACAGTTTGCCTACCACCGCAACAGGTCCACAGCAGACATAATTTCCCTGGCCCTGCACTCAACCCTGGAACACCTACATAACAAGGACACCTATGTCAGACTCCTATTTATTGACTACAGCTCAGCTTTCAACACTATTATTCCCACGAAACCCACCTCCACACTCCGTGGCCTGGGCCTCGGCACCTCCCTCTGCGACTGGATCCTGAACTTCCTAACTCACAGACCACAATCAGTAAGGATAGGCAACAACACCTCCTCCACGATCATCCTCAACACCAGTGCCCCACAAGGCGGTGTTCTCAGCCCCCTACTATACTCCTTATACAGCTATGATTGTGTGGCCAAATTCCCCTCCAATTTGATTTTCAAGTTTGCTGATGACACCACTGTAGTGGGTCAGATTTCAAACAATGACAAGGCAGAGTACAGGAATGAGATAGAGAATCTGGTGAACTGGTGCGGCAACAATGATCTCTCCCTCAATGCCAACAAAATGAAGGAGATTGTCATCGACTTCAGGAAGCGTAAAGGAGAACATGCCCCTGTCTACCTCAATGGGGACGAAATAGAAAGGGTCGAGAGCTTCAAGTTTTTAGGTGTCCAGATCACCAACAACCTGTCCTGGTCCCCCCCATGCCGACACTATAGTTAAGAAAGCCCACCAACGCCTCTACTTTCTCAGAAGACTAAGGAAATTTGGCATGTCAGCTACGACTCTCACCAACTTTTACAGATGCACCATAGAAAGCATTCTTTCTGGTTGCAGCACAGCTTGGTATGGCTCCTGCTCTGCCCAAGACCGCAAGGAACTACAAAAGGTTGTGAATGTAGCCCAATCCATCACACAAACCAACATCCCATCCATTGACTCTGTCTACACTTCCCACTGCCTCGGCAAAGCAGTCAGCATAATTAAGGACCCCACGCACCCCGGACATTCTCTCTTCCACCTTCTTCCTTCGGGAAAAAGATACAAAAGTCTGAGGTCACGTACTAACCAACTCAAGAACAGCTTTTTCCCTGCTGCTGTCAGACTTTTGATTGGACTTACCTTGCATTAAGTTGATCTTTCTCTACACCCTAGCTATGACTGTAACACTACATTCTGCACTCTCTCGTTTCCTTCTCTATGAACGGTATGTTTTGTCTGTATAGCGCGCAAGAAACAATACTTTTCACTTTATGATAATACATGTGACAATAATAAATCAAATCAAATCAAAAATTTATCTACTTTAGTCTGGAGCTTTCGTCTTGTTCAGACCTTGTGGCAGTAATTGATTGGTTACTCCTGAATGATTGGCTCTCTGGATGCTCGAAGATGATATCACCCCTCATGCTAAGGGTCTCTTTCCTTGGTTGACCCTCACACAATAGGACAAATTCTCTCTGGCTCATAATGGTGCCCATCCTGCAAATGCTTTGATAATGCAACACACCCAGATGTCTGCCATCAGGGCAAATGGTTTAATAATTACTGATGACCACTTTAATCATTGCTGGTTATGGTTATTAGTGTCTGGGATACTGATAGAGGTTTTGGATTTCCACTCCTGGGAAGGCCCATTGGTGTCCAGTTAAGTGCCTGATTGACAATGTTGCCTGGGCTTCCCAAAAAGAGGTAACATAGAGGTCTAATACAGAGCCTGAGACCCCCACCAGCTACATAAATACCACCCCATATTGTGTTATAATGCAACCAATTGGATCTGTTATAATTGTTGGGGCGTTATGAATGGTATTTATGGTATTAATGGTAATTTGTGGTATTAATTGAGAAGGTGGTGGTGATCTGTTATAACTGTTGGGGCGGCATGGTAGCACCGTGGTTAACACTGCTGCTTCACAGTACCAGGGACCCTGGTTCGATTCTCAGCTTGGGTCACTGTCTGTGTGGAGTTTGCACATTCTCCCCATGTCTGCATGGGTTTCCTCCGGGTGCTCTGGTTTCCTCCCACACTCTGAAAGACATGCTGGTTAGGTGCATTGACCCGAACAGGCGCCGGACTGTGGCAACTAGGGGATTTTCACAGTAACTTCATTGCAGTGTTAATGTAAGCCTTACTTGTGACTAATAAATAAACTTTACTTTTACAATGGT
The DNA here is from genome assembly GCF_964213995.1 of Mustelus asterias. Classification (NCBI taxonomy): domain Eukaryota; kingdom Metazoa; phylum Chordata; class Chondrichthyes; order Carcharhiniformes; family Triakidae; genus Mustelus; species Mustelus asterias. Next base: position 70,805,645 of record NC_135819.1, read on the forward strand.
AACATGCTGTGAGGGTTAACTGACCCAGTAGACAATGTAACCAATGGCAAAATGATGTGGTGGTCAGCTGACCAGCTGAGCCGGTATAAATAGAAAGCAGATGGGAATTGTGGGGAGCTTGTGTGGTCCAGGGTGTGGTCCCAAGTGTTGGAGTAATGAAGTTTCTTTATTCGACACTTTTCTTTGATTTACTCTCTTTTATTGCTTGCAATTGAAGTATCCCTACTGCCGGATCAACATCTTGCTCTCTCACACACACACTTTCTCACGCATGCACACTGTCTCTGAGGCAAGAAAATGTGACTTTTCTCAGGTCTCTCCTTCTGCCTAGTCGAATCATGTCTGAGGAAAACTCCCTGAGGGATCGGATCAGCATCAAAGGAGCCGTTAACACTGGGTGAAAAAGTTATTATAACAACTCCAGGTCCCCCGCTGACTCATTGAACTGAGTCGTTAGCAAAACACAAAGAAAGTCTCTGTGATCAGACCTCCAGTACACCTGGCTGGAGATGGTTGGTAAAACTGATGCAAACAGCCCGAGGATTAAGGATAAAAGAGCAAATTGTTTTTATTAACTTTTAACTTGTGAAGTCATGACCACATTTTGCTGTAGTCGCATTGAAGGAATTTTAAACACAGAAGAACTTACGTTTGGCAAGATGTCAAACACCTTGACTTAAAAACAACTGTTCCAATTAGGTTGACCTTTAGTGTCCTTCACAACTTGGGTGTGTCCTGCCTTCTAGTTAATGGGAAGATGGCATTCTGCCAGTGTCTGTGCTTGATACTCAATGTCTGGCGCAGTCTGGAATATTACCAGGGGCAAGAAACCTAATCCCTCATTTGTTGCATCACCTAAAATTGCAGAAGCATTGGAAGTTCACAGCATGTTCTATCAATGTTTGCCAAAAGGCCGAAGGTTAACAAGCATCCTCAAGGTTTGAAGCTAAAGGTCTACTCCGGGTTTAGGCATCATTGGCCAAGCCACATGGGGAGGTGATGGCCTCGTGGTATTATCACTAAGCTATTCATCCAGAAACTCAGTTGATGTTCTGGGGACCCGGGTTCGAATCCCACCACGGCAGATGGTGGAATTTGAATTCAATAAATAATATCTGGAACTAAGAATCTACTGATGGCCATGAAAACATTGTTGATTGTCAGAAAAACCCAACTGATTCACTAATGTCCTTTAGGGAAGGAAATCTGCTGTCCTCACCTGGTCTGGCCTGCATGTGACTCCACAGCAATGCATTTGACTCTCAACTGCCCTCGGGCAACTAGGGATGGGCAATAAATGCTGGCCAGCCAACGGCGCCAATGTCCCACAAATGAATAAAAGAAAGGCATCCCAAATTGTCCTGAGTGTCTTGCTCAGCTCGAGAGGACATTCAGAATCCATGAGTTAACGTCATGGCAGGGTCAGGAGCAGGGCACATTGAGATGCAGAGGGTAGGTTCTAGGCCCTGAGTATATTCCTGTGTTTCCCAGGTTATTTTTCTGCAGAAGCTGTGCAGTCTAGAAAGAAAGATCAAGGTTAAATTTATCTAACAGCTCATCACATCCAACACGATCAATGGATTATTTTGCAAATGTCGTCATGGTTAAGTGGACAGTCCATACACAGCTCACCCTTTACTAATGAAAGGTTAGTTGCAGAGAGTGGAAGCCTCACTATTTAAAGTACATTACCATATGATAAATCAGACCAGTGGATGGAATTATATTTAATACAGTAAAGACTGCATTTGAAGATCTTAGAAAATCTTCCATGTGCAAAGGCGGCCAAACATTTGTCTACATCAACAGGGATGGAGTGGAAATGAACATAAGAACACAAGAACTAGGAGCAGGAGTAGGCCAGTTGGCCCCTCGAACCTGCTCCGCCATTCAACAAGATCATGGCTGATCCTTTCGTGGACTTAGCTCCACTCACCTGCCCGCTCACCATAAACCCTTAATTCCTTAACTGTTCAAAAATCTATCAATCTTTGCCTTAAAAACATTCAATGAGGTGGCCTCAACTGCTTCATTGGACAAGGAATCCCACAGATTCACAACCCTTTGGGAGAAGAAGTTCCTCCTCGACTCAGTCCTAAATCTGCTCCCCCTAATTTTGAGGCGATGCCCCTAGTTCTAGTTTCATCTGCTAGTGGAAACAACCTCTCTGCTTCTAACTTATCTATTCACTTCATAATTTTATAAGTTTCCATAAGATCTCCCCTCATTCTTCTGAATTCCAATGAGTATACTCCCAGTCTACTCAGTCTCTCCTCATTAGCCAACCCCCTCAACTCCAGAATCAACCTAGTGAATCTCCTCTGCACCCACACCAGTGCCAGTATATCCTTTCTCAAGTAAGGAGACCAAAGAGAAAGAAAGAAAGAAACCCTACAGTGCAGAAACAGGCCATTTGGCCCATCGAGTCTGCACCGACCACAATCCCACCCAGACCCTACCCTCATATCCCTACATATTTACCCATTAATCTCTCTAAATCTGTACACAGTACTCCAGGTGTGGCCTCACCAGCACCTTATACAGCTGCAACATAACCTCACTGTTTTTAAACTCCATCCCTCTAGCAATGAAGGACAATGCTTGAGTGCTTCAAGTTTCTGAGTGCCCATGTCACCAACAACTTGTCCTGGTCCCTCCACGCTGACACTATAGTTAAGAAAGTCAACCAACACCTCTAATTTCTCAGGAGGTTAAGGAAATTTGGCATATCCACTAAAACTCTCATCAATTTTTACAGATGCACCACAGAAACTATCCTTTCCGGATGTATCACAGCTTTGTCTCTGTGCAAGAGAGTCACATGTAAAAAACTACAAAGGGTTGTGAATGAAGCCCAGTCCATCATGCAAACCACCTCCCATCCATTGACTCCATCTACACTTCCTGCTGCCTCGGGAAAGCAGCCAGCATAATTAAGGACCCCACGCATCTGGACATTCTCTCTTCCATCTTTTTCTGTCAGGAAAAAGATACAAGAATCTGAGGTCACATACCAACTGACCCAAGAACAGCTTCTTCCCTGCTACCATCAGGCTTTTGAATGGAACTACCTTATATTAAGATGATCTTTTTCTGCACCTTAGCTATGACTGTAAGTCTATATTCTGCACCCTCTCCTTTCCTTCTCCACTATGTGCTCTATGAACGGTATGCTTTGTCTGCAGCGCAGCAAGAAACAATACTTTTCACTGTATCCTAATACATGTGACAATAATAAATCAAATCAAATCAAATTTGAAGGAATCTATCGAAAAAACAGATGTGAAGTGAGGATTTTCTTTTCAACCCAGAGGTCTGGACTGCCCGACCGAGTGGTGGGAGCAGATTCATTGCAGTAACTTTGCAGTAACTTTCGAAAGGGAATTTGATGAATATTGGAAAAGGAAAGATTGGGAAAGAGTGGGGAAGTGGGACTAATTGGATAGCGCTGTCAAAGATCCAACACGGACTCCACTTTTCCTGTTCCGGTCGTCACAATTCAGTTAGCAAATTGCGTGATTATACACTGCAATGTAAATCAGCTTTGCAAAGACCTTCACTGACAGCTGCTCAGAATTCAACCAAACCCAGCTTTCCCACTAACTTTCCCACTGTATATTATTTCTCAATCCGCCCATTTAACCACTTTTGCATTTGTGATCTAATCATCGAGCCCCCCAAGCAAGATCTGAGATTGGAAGGATTTTTCTTTTGTCTCCCATCGAGCCTCAGATGTGTGGAGCGTACCACCAGCAGACTCTCAGCTCCTTCTCACAGCGGACTGAAATAAGAGGAGCATTGTTACTGGGACAATGTTGTATTATTTTGATGCCTGCCACCGTTTAAATGGGAAAACAGAATGAAGAGAATGACTTGCAAAGTTTGCAAATTTGACCTTTATCATTTTCTGGAACTAGCTTGGATTCGCAGTAATGCCATTCATTGCCATGGCAACAGGGCCTTCAAGGATTTTGTATGCGGAGACAGTTCTGATCAAGGGAAGTTGAAACTAAGATTGGCTGTTTTTAAAAGGAGCTGGATGAATTCTGATTGGTTGCAAGATTGGTTATTATCAGGATAGGCACAGATTGAGATCAGGGTATGTCACAACACAGAAGGAGGCCATTCAGCCCACTGTGCCCAGGCTGGCTCGTTGAGAAAGCTATTGAACTAGTTCCACTCCCTCCACTCTGTCCCCAAAGCCCTGCAGTCGTCACTCTGTTGGACATAATAACGGAGAATTTCTGTGGGTTTCTCCCACTCTGCAGCCCTATCTTTGGTGTAAAATTTGTCATCGCACGTAAATAGGGTTCGTACCAAAATTCTGCCAAAGTTACCCTCGTGGAACAGGAGATAACCAGAAGAAAACTACTCAAACAACTAGGCCCCAGGCCCCAAACAGCAGGCCGTACTGTGGATAATTAAAATGGTTAAAGCGCCTGTCTGATAACTGGAAGATCTTGAGTTCGAACCTCAGTGGTGCCTTTAGGTGCATTTGTTTGTGTTTCTCATGTGTCGGTGCAAACTCGATGGGCTGAATGGCCTCTGCTTCACTGTATGATTCCATGATTCTCGTGGTTTGATAAAAGAGATTGGATGAATGATCTGCTGTTCCAGCTTGGAGACTGGTGGATATTCTCTTCAGAGGGGTGAGCCCATGATAGAGTACACTGCACATGGTGTGTAAAGGAAAGTGCTTGGTGAGCTTGGTTACACATGCTCCCAGGAGGAGTAGAGGTTTGTAATAAGTCTGCGGAGGCAGAAGTCCCTTCACCAAAATCCCTTTATTTACAAACTCTAAACAGTAGTGCACAGAGTGCTAGCAATTAGCAGTCTACCCTCGGGGGTATCAGAGGAACTGACACTCTCAGTTAAGTACAAGGCAAAGACTCCCTGATTGGCCCATCAATTGGATCCTTAATCAGGGAGCTCATATCCCAAGAGGCCAAACTCAACGGCCTGACTGAAGTCATTACAAGGTTGTAGATGGAGTTGGAGCTATACCAATATGGGCTCCAACTCTCTGCCACATGACCCCCTTTGTAGCTTCCCTTCAGCTGTGAGGGGAAGTGATGCATGACCCAATGCTCTCTCTCATTGCATAATCTCTCGTCTTCTGCTGTTGGTGTTCCTGTGTTCATGCGAGATGTAAAGTGAAAAGGTGATGGGGGTGAAATTGTTTTTGCAGCGATTACTTTTCTTACCACTGACTTCAGCCTTGGACAACACTAGTGAGGAGTGGGGGGCAGGGAGAGCAGAATCCAAAGTACAGAGTCAGAGGGTGGACGGCAGCTTATGCCATTCCCCTTTTGTCGTTTCCTTCACATTGTGAAAATAACGGACTGATAATGGAGAGCAAATAAAAGCAATGTTATCAAACGAGGGAACCTCAATCATTCCAAATAGAAAGAATGGAGGTTGGGATGTGAGAGCAGGTATCCATGGTAATCTGTTTAGTTCAGCCATGGTATTTATCACGAAAGGCGGTCGATACAGCCTGAGACTATTTGAACGTCAGTCAGCATCAATACTTTTTCAGAAAAGGCTATACTTCATAAAGCTGCCTGCACCCATCTTCAAAGCACAGCCAAGTGTTTTTGACATTTGAGAGATCGACCTCTGCGCTTCGCCGAGGAAAGATGTTTGTGCGGTTTATCTTTTGCCCCACATGTTGGTGTATTTAATGCTAGTTCCCTTTTTACTCAATGCCTGGTCAAAGAGAGAGATTTAGGAGTTAGCGGGCACCCCTTTTAGATTAGGGAGATTTTAGGCTTCGCACATTGTACAATGATGTGGAGATGGCGGCGTTGGACTGGGGTGGGCACTGAGAAGTCTCACAACACCAGGTTAAAGTCCAACAAGTTTATCTGGAATCACAAGCTTTCGGAACGCTGCTCCTTCATCAGGTGAGTCACCTGATGAAGGAGCAGCGTTCTGAAAGCTCGTGATTCCAAATAAACCATAGAACCATAGAAAATTACAGCTCAGAAACAGGCCTTTTGGCCCTTCTTGTCTGTGCCGAACCATTTTATGCCAAGTCCCACTGACCTGCACTTGGACCATATCCCTCCACACCCCTCTCATCCATGAACCCGTCCAAGTTTTTCTTAAATGTTAAAAGTGACCCCGCATTTACCACTTTATCCGGCAGCTCATTTCACACTCCCACCACTCTCTGCGTGAAGAAGCCCCCCCTAATATTCCCTTTAAACTTTTCTCCTTTCACCCTTAACCCATGCCCTCTGGTTTTTTTCTCCCCTAGCCTCAGCGGAAAAAGCCTGCTTGCATTCACTCTATCTATACCCATCAAAATCTTATACACCTCTATCAAATCTCCCCTCAATCTTCTACGCTCCAGGGAATAAAGTCCCAACCTATTCAATCTCTCTCTGTAACTCAGCTTCTCAAGTCCTGGCAACATCCTTGTGAACCTTCTCTGCACTCTTTCAATCTTATTTACATCCTTCCTGTAACTAGGTGACCAAAACTGTACACAATACTCCAAACTCGGCCTCACCAATGCCTTATATAACCTTACCTGTTGGACTTTAACCTGCTGTTGTGAGACTTCTTACTGTGCCCACATTGTACAAGTCAACAGATCAGAGGTGACAAACAGAAAGAGAAGCAAAGCTGGAGAAAGAGAGTGGGTTTTAAAAAGTGTTCTTTTTGAAAAGTTTATTTTGTGTACTAATTATGAAGCATCCTGGACAAAAAGACCATTTGACTGAGGATCAGATTGTGAAGATTTGATTGGCTTTCTAATTGGGGAGGGGGTGCCCCAAGAGGACAGACATGTTGGTAGACCAATGGTGGGAGTGCAGGCGTGGGACAGTTGGAGGCAGGAGGTCATATAATGAAAAACCCAGCGATAGGTTGCTAATAGCAACACTATTATTCCTAATGGTGGAGAATGGAGGTCTTTTGAGAAATTCCCCTATTAACCATGCCTGTGACCAACACTGCAGCCAACACTGAGGTTGATCTATTGGAATATGAAGTCCCTGATTAAGGGGTCAATTGATGGGCCAATCAGGGAGTCTTTTCCTTGTATTTAACTGGGAGTGTCAGTTCCTCTGGCACTCCTGAAGGCAGACTGCTGACTGATAGCACTCTGTGTACTGCTGTTGGAATTGTAAATAAAGGGATTCTGGTGAAGGGACTTCTGCCCCCGAAGACTTACTACAGTCAGCATTAAATTAGGTGTGAGTACCTTCCACTGACTGTATTTTGCTGGAAACGTCATCATGCCTTTACTGGGAGAGGTTGCTGTAGTTTTGGTTATGTGTTAAGTTAGCTACAGCTCACAGAGACTCAATGGGTGGAATTTTCCAGCCGTGCTCGTCCCAAGTCTGGAAAAATCCCGCCCAAGGTCAACGGACCTTTGCATGATCCATGTCCCGCCGCGAAGGATTCCCGTGGCGGGTGGGGTGGGAAAATTCCACCCTATATATTTTATTTGCTGTAAAATGGACCTTTGACTGTTGGTCTGAACCCACCTCCAACTCATCATAGTGAATTCCACACATTCGCCACCCTCTGGGTAAAGAAATTTCTCCTCATCTCGGTTCTAAAATGTTCACCACTTATCCTCAAACTATGACCCCTACTTCTGGACTCCCCCACCATTGGGAACATTCTTTCTGAATCTACCCTGTCTAACCCTGTTAGAATTTTTATAAGTTTCTATGAGCTCCCCGCTCACTCTTCCAAACTCCAGTGAATATAATCTTAACTGACTTAGTCTCTCCTCGTATGACAGACCTGCCATCCCAGGAATTAGCCTGGTAAACCTTTGCTGTACTCCCTCTATAGCAAGGACATCCTTCCTCAGATAAGGAATCCAAAACTGCACACAATACTCCAGGTGTGGCCTCACCAACGCCCTATACAATTGCAACAAAACATACCTATTCCTATACTCAAATCCTCTCGCTATGAAGGCCAACATACCATTTGCCTTCTTCACTGCCTGCTATAGCTGTACACTTACTTTCCGTGACTGATGCTCATGGGAGGATTTGGTCAATGATTAGGTCCAGTTGTTGCATCGTTATTAGCAGGTGTGTTCCTTCCTGCTCTCAGTGTCATTAGCAATGGAGTCTTCCAACCTACTCGATCACTCAGTTTCACTGGCCACCTTTGTTACTCTGAATAAAGCTCAGCTGTTAATGGGCCACATTTTTAACGTTGGGTGGTTAGACTCTGCAGGTTTGAAGTTTGTTATGTTTGAAATAATGGAGAAAGTCCCACCGAAGATCAACGGAAATTTCCATTGTCCGCCTCTCACCCGCTCTGATTCCATGGTAGGCGAGGCAGTAGAATTCCGGTGTATGTCCGAGAGTCAGAACACTCTTGATGGGCCAAATGGCCTCCTTCTGCACTGTAGGGATTCTATGACTCTCTCTCATGAATAAGTTGTTTTCATGTCATTTAAGAACTGTACTATGACGATGAGTCCTGCGATCAAAATCTGGCGCCGATTCAATGGGTTTTGGCAGGTTATTCTTCACAGGGCCTGGAACCAAGGAGGGGAGAGAGGAAAGACAACAATCAGTCTGACACATTCTTTGGAAGGACACTAACAGGCAATGTGCATCTTGGAGATATTGTGTTCTTGGCTTGCCTTACTCTCCTGTATATCAGATTGTCACACTGCACTTGTTAGTGGCACTGGTCAGCAATAAAAGATTTTCCTTCCAAATATATCTGACTTGAGTTCAAATAAATGCTCTCATTTTGCGAAAGCCATCTCCCAGCAGTGATAACTTGACATTATTTTTTGCACACGTCATACATACATAACGAAGCCAAAACAGTCCTCTGGAATCTCTCAACTGGAGAGACACAAAAACAAAGCCAACGAGGCCTACAATTTATGGCTTTGAAATTATAAACCAGGGCTCTTACCTTATGAACACTCAGCGTCTGTCTCAGACTCCTCTGTTTGTTATTTTGGTGGAAGTAATCTTAAAAATCACAGAATGGACATTGTAAGGGAAACGTCTGAAGCATTCGTGAGGGGCACGGTGGCACAGTGGTTAAGACCATAAGACCATAAGACATAGGAGCGGAAGTAAGGCCATTCGGCCCATCGAGTCCACTCCACCATTCAATCATGGTTGATTTCAACTCCATTTACCCGCTCTCTCCCCATAGCCCTTAATTCCTCGAGAAATCAAGAATTTATCAATTTCTGTCTTGAAGACGCTCAACGTCTCGGCCTCCACAGCCCTCTGTGGCAATGAATTCCACAGACCCACCACTCTCTGGCTGAAGAAATTTCTCCTCATCTCTGTTCTAAAGTGACTCCCTTTTATTCTAAGGCTGTGCCCCCGCGTCCTAGTCTCCCCTGTTAATGGAAACAACTTCCCTACGTCCATCCTATCTAAGCCGTTCATTATCTTGTAAGTTTCTATCAGATCTCCCCTCAACCTCCTAAACTCCAATGAATATAATCCCACGATCCTCAGACGTTCATCGTATGTCAGGCCTACCATTCCTGGGATCATCCGTGTGAATCTCCGCTGGACCCGCTCCAGTGCCAGTATGTCCTTCCTGAGGTGTGGGGCCCAAAATTGCTCATAGTACTCCAAATGGGGCCTAACCAGTGCTTTATAAAGCCTCAGAAGTACATCCCTGCTTTTGTATTCCAAGCCTCTTGAGATAAATGACAACATTACATTTGCTTTCTTAATTACGGACTCAACCTGCAAGTTTACCTTTAGAGAATCCTGGACTAGGACTCCCAAGTCCCTTTGCACTTTAGCATTATGAATTTTGTCACCGTTTAGAAAATAGTCCATGCCTCTATTCTTTTTTCCAAAGTGTACAACCTCGCACTTGCCCACGTTGAATTTCATCAGCCACTTCTTGGACCACTCTCCTAAACTGTCTAAATCTTTCTGCAGCCTCCCCACCTCCTCAATACTACCTGCCCCTCCACCTATCTTTGTATCATCGGCAAACTTGGCCAGAATGCTCCCAGTCCCGTCATCTAGATCGTTAATATATAAAGAGAACAGCTGTGGCCCCAACACTGAACCCTGCGGGACACCACTTGTCACCGGTTGCCATTCTGAGAAAGAACCTTTTATCCCAACTCTCTGCCTTCTGTCTGACAGCCAATCGTCAATCCATGTTAGTACCTTGCCTCGAATACCATGGGCCCTTATTTTACTCAGCAGTCTCCCGTGAGGCACCTTGTCAAAGGCCTTTTGGAAGTCAAGATAGATAACACTGCTGCCTCCCAGCGCCAGGGACCTGGGTTCAATTCCGGCCTTGGGTCACTGTCTGTGGGGAATCTGCACATTCTTCCTGTGTCTGTGTGGGTTTCCTCCGGGTGCTCCGGTTTCCTCCCACACACCAAAGATGTGCAGGTCAGTTGGATTGGCCATGTTAAATTGCCCCTTAGTGTCCCAAGATGTGTAGGTTAGGTGGATTAGTGGGGTAAGTACGTGGGGACACAGGGTTAGGGTCTGGGTGGGATGCTCTGTTGGAGAGTCAGTGCAGACTCGATGGGCCAATTGGCCTCCTTCTGCACTCGAGGAATTCTATGATCAGGAAATGTATGTCCTGCAATACCACTTAAAGAATTTTCTGCAGAGTTTAATTTTCTGGGCTGGGCTATGCAATCATAGATGATATCACCCCACAAGCTGCGCCATACTCATATGCCATCCCACATTCCCACTTCCTCATTGGCTGGGATTCAGGACTGAGAACACTGCCTGATTTCTTTTCCCTCTCCTTCAGGAAGTCCAGCATCCAGGGCAGTCATGACCTCAGGCTAAGGATCAACCATTAGGATCGAGCTGAGGAGGAATTTCTTCATTCAGATGTTTGTGATTCTTTGAAAGTTTCCACTCCAGTGAGCTGTGACTGTTCAGTCATCGAGTATATTCACAGATAGAGTGCTGAACAGTAAGGGGATCAAGAGGCGATATAGGGCAACAAAGTGGAAGTGAGGAAGTAGATCAGCCATGATCGTAATGGCTGGCAGAGTAGACTAGAAGGCCCAAGGCCTACTCCTGATCCTATTTTTTATGTTCAACCAAAACACGAAAGTCAATACTAGCGGAGTTGGAGACATTCTGACTGATATCACCTGAATCCTCAGATCAAGACTTGACTTTGAGACTGCTGCACTTCTTCAGACTTGGTAAGGAGCCAATCAGAAAATAAGCCTTTGGTCATTTACCGAAACCACATGTTCTATTTTTGAATGTGTATTTTATTTGTAAAATAACTCCTCAGAGACCGGTGTCCCTTCACCAGATTCCCTTCATTTACAAACTCAATTCCACTCCTAAGAGTGCTTCAGGTGCACAGTCAGAATCCGGAGTCTCAGTCAACCTGACGCTCCTCATTAGGTTGAAGTCCAACAGGTTTATTTGATAGCAAACGCCACTTTTTAACCTGGTATTGTTAGACTCCTTACTGTGTTTACCCCAGTCCAACGCCGGCATCTCCACATCACGGCTCCTCATTATATACACAGCTGCAGCTCCCTGATTGGGCAGGCAATTGTTACCTCAATCAGGGAGCTCATACTCCAAGAGGCCAATCTCATGGGCCTCGATGAGGTCATTACAAGTTGTCTCTCTTGATAGTCATAGAATCCCTACAGTGCAGAAGAGGGCCATTCAGCTCATTGAGTCTGCACCAACCACAATCCCACCCAGCCCCTATCCCCATAGCCTCACGTATTTACCCTACTCATCCCCCTGACACTAAGTGGCAATTTAGCATGGCCAATCCACCTGACCTGCACATCTTTGGACTGTGGGAGGAAACTGGAGCACCCGGAGGAAACCCACGCAGACACAGGGAGAACGTGCAAACCCCACACAGACAGCCACCGAAGGCTGGAATCGAACCCAGGTCCATGGCACTGTGAGGCAGCAGTGCTAACCACTGTGCCACCGCGCCATCCTTTACGTCTCCCACGACTAATGAAGGAGGTAGCATTGTTTTCCAACCATCTGTCCTTGAGCTAGGATGACTATTGTGGGGATGGTGCTCACCTTCTAATGTCACAGCTCAGTTTGAAGGACTCAATAGCTTTATAACTCTTACTGAAAGATTGTTCCCTCATATTCTGCCAAGAATGCAAAAAGATACAACAGAGGTCATGTTTACAATGTCCAATCATGTAAAACAGGTGACAACAAATGGGCAGCCGGGGCATCTCTCCCCCATTTCAAAGCTCGTTGAGGTAACCATTTGTTGGTTGAGGCAGAAAAAAAGCTTTGAATTTATATAGCGCCTTTCACGGCCTCGGGATGTTGCTTTCCAACCAATGAAGTACTTTTGAAGTCATTGGGTGGGATTTTCTGCCCCTCCCCCACAGTGTGTTTTGTGGTAGCAGAGGCAGCCCACTATTGGCTATGGCAGGATCTTCCAGTTCTGCCACTGTCAATGGGGTCTCCTGTTGACCCCCCCCCCTCCCCCCCCCCCCCCCCCCCCCCCGCCCACCGCTGCCAGGGAACCTGTGGCAGGGAGTCACCATCACTGGGACTGGAAGATCCCAGCAGCAGGAATGGCTGGATAATCCCACCCATTATGTAGGAAACGTAGCAGCCAATTTACTCCGATGAACAGCAAAGTGATAATGACCAAGTAATCTGTCTTTGTGAATATTACTGAGGGGTATTCATTGTCCAGGACATTGGGGATAACCTCTGACCTTCCTCAAAGGAGTGCCACAGGATCTTTGATGTCCACCTGACTGAGATGGTCTTTGAGTTTAACATCTTGTTCAAAAGATGATGCCTCCGACAGTCCAACACTGGTGTGTCGGCCCAGATCGAGTGTTCAAGTCTCTGCAGTTATGACTTCCTGACTCAAAGGAGATAATGCTACCCATTGAGCTGAGATTGAAGCCATTCACTGTTGCTGTTGGGCTATTGGTAATCTTCATCCAAAGTTATTTATTTATTGATTTATTTATTAGTGTTACAAGTAGGCTTGCATTAACACTGCAATAAAGTCACGGTGAAAATCCCCTAGTCGCCACACTCTGGCGCCCGTTCGGGTACACTGAGGGAGAATTTAGCATGGCCAATGCACCTAACCAGCACGACTCTCGGACTTACAGGAAGTGATTGGAGATTCCATGTGGAGAACCCCATGTTTAAGGCCCTGGGGTCAGTTTTGAAGGAGAGAATCGGAGTTTTGTCTCTTTTCAGTAGCACGGTGGCACAGTGGTGAGTACTGCTGCCTCATAATGCCAGGGACCCGGGTTCAATTCCGGCCTCAGGTGACTGTGCAGATTTTGTACATTCTCCCCGTGTCTGCAGGGGTTTCCTCTGGGTGCTGCAAATGTTGCACCACTGTTTAAAAAAGGAGGTAGACAAAAGGTGGGTAACTATAGGCCGGTTAGCTGAACTTCTGTAGTGGGGAAAATGCTTGAATCTATCGTCAAGGAAGAAATAGCGAGACATCTGGATAGAAATTGTGCCACTGGGAAGATACAGCATGGGTTCATGAAAGGCAGGTCATGTTTAAATAATTTAGTGGAATCCTTTGAGGACATTACGTGCGGGTTGGACAATGGGAGACCGGCGGAGGTGGTGTGTCTGGATTTCCAGAAAGCATTCGACAAGGTGTCGCACAAACGTTTGCTGCATAAGATAAAGGTGCGCGGCGTTACAGATAATGTATTAGCATGGATAGAGGATTGGTTAACTAACAGAAAGTAAAGAGTGCGGGAAAATGGGTGTTTTTCTGGTTGGCAATCAGTGACTATGGTGTGCCTCAGGGATCAGTGTTGGGACCGCAATTGTTTACAATTTATATAGATGATTTGGAGTTGGGGACCAAGTGTATCAAAGTTCTTCAATGACACCAAGATGAGCGGTAGAGCAAAGTGTACAGAGGACACTGGACGTCTGCAAAGGGATATAAATAGTTTTAAGTGAGTGGGCAGGGGTCTGGCAGATGGAGTACAATGTTGATAAATGTGAGGTCATCTATTCTGGTAGAAATAACAGGAAAACGGGCTATTATTTAAATGGTAAAAAATTGCAGCATGCTGCTGTGCAGAGGGACCTGGGTGTCCTTGTGCATGAATCGTAAAAAGTTGGTTTGCAGATGCAGCAAATAATTAAGAAAGCAAATGGAATTTTGTCCTTCATTGCTAGAGGGATGGAGTTTAAAAACAGCGAGATTATGTTGCAGCTGTATAAGGTGCTGGTGAGGCCACACCTGGAGTACTGTGTACAGTTTCGGTCTCTTTACTTGAGAAAGGATATACTGACACTGGAGGGGGTACAGAGGAGATTCACTAGGTTGATTCTGGAGTTGTGAGGGTTGGCTTATGAGGAGAGACTGAGTAGATTGGGGCTATACTCATTGGAATTCAGAAGAATGAAGGGGATCTTATAGAAACGTACAAAATTAAAATAGACAAGCTGGAAACAGGGAGGTTGTTTCCACTGGCAGGTGAAACCAAAACTAGGGGACATAGCCTCAAAATAAGGGGAAACAGATTTAGGACTGAGTTGAGGAAGAACTTCTTCATCCAAAGGGTTGTGAATCTGTGGAATTCCCTGCCCAGTGAAGCAGTTGAGGCTACCTCATTGAATGTTTTTAAGGCAAAGATGGATACATTTTTTGAACAGTAAAGGAATTAAGGATTATGGTGAGCGGGCGGGTAAGTGGAGCTGAGTCCACGAAAAGGTCAGCCATGATCTTATTGAATGGCGGAGCAGGCTGTTGGGGCCAGATGGCCTACTCCTGCTCCTAGTTCTTATGTTCTTATGTTGTTATGTTTTCCCACAGCACAAGGATATGCGATTTAGGTTGATTGGCCATGCTAACTTGCACCTTAGTGTCAGGGGAATTAGTAAGGTAAACACTTGGGATTACAGGGATAGATCCTGGGTGTGATTGTTGTTGGTGCAGGCACAATGGGCCAAATGGCCTCCTTCTGCTCTGTAGGGATTCTATGATTCTATCCTATGATTTGCCTAGAGCCCCAAGCTTTCTTGCATTGGAAAACAAAAGTGGTACAAACATTTTGTGAAATTCCAATGATGTGATGAGTTTTGTCTAGTTTCCTGATGCTTTTCCTCACCTTTATTCACTTTGTGAAGGCTGAAGGTTAAATAAGCACAGAAATCTCACTGGGAGAGAACGTGAGCTTACTAAGAGACCCTTAACGCCCCCTGATGTTCTACCAGGCTGTCAGAACATTATACTGGCATGTCAATTACAGGGTGAAACTGACGAAAGATACCGAAAAAAAAATAAGACAAAAAATAAATCACCAATTGTCTAAATGTCGACAGATATTTGCATATTAGTCACAATTAATCAAATACACTGAGGGACATACTAATTCAAAAGGCATTGCTCTTTTGTGTTGTAATATAAAGGAATGTGACATTTATAAATGTGTCTGTGTGGCTAAGTGTTAAAAGTGTGACAAAACTGGCTCACTGCTTCCTCAGGTATTCAGAGATAGCCAGGTTAGGACAGTCAGTGAAAATATATGATTCACTGTGAAAAAATAGTGTTATTATAATGAACTGTGAAATGATTCAATAATGTTAACATCCCAGCAACTCAGATTGGAATGTGCTGAACAAACAGTTCAGTCTGTCTGGGTGAGAAGTTCTCCGTTTCATTTTCCAACCCCCCGGCAGGCATGGTGATTGTTCCATGCCACTATCATATAGCCGCACCACTCCCTGGCACTCTGGCGGAGGCACGGCAGATTCAGTGAGAGTTCAGTTGACTTCTCAACCTCAAGTCTTGGGTGCCCAGGAGATGAAAGGAATTAGTGAGTTTCAGCCTTGAAACAAGGTCACCTGGGGAAAATGGGGCAAGGTGAAATGAGGAAATATAAGACATTCTTCTTCACATACATAAGAAGGTGATAGAATGTTCCAGATGGTGGGGGAGTCCAGAACTAAACCAGACTTCTAAAATTCTAACCGGACTAGACAGGGTAGACGCAGGGAGGATCTTCCCAGATGGTGGGGGAGTCCAGAACCAGGGGTCACAGTCTGAGGATTCAGGGTAGACCATTTAGGACGGAGGTGAGAAGACATTTCTTCACCCAAAGAGTGGTGAGCCTGTGGAATTCATTACCACAGGAAGTAGTTGATGCCAAAACATTGAATGTATTCAAGAGGAGGCTAGATATAGCGCTTGGGGCGAATGGGATCAAAGGTTATGGGGAGAAAGCAGGATTAGGCCACTGAGTTGGACAATCAGCCATGATCGTGATGAATGGCAGAGCAGGCTCGAAGGGCCAAATGGCCGCCTCCTGCTCCTATCTTCTATGATTCTTTGTTTCTATGTAAAGTTTGAGGATAAGGGGTACACCTTCTGGTTTTTAAAAGTTTATTAGAGAAATTAGAGCTGCGTGCAGTAAGGGTACAGCAGGTATTATGGGTGACTTTCATTTGCATATTGATTGGGCTCACCAACTGGTAGCAATGCGATCGAGAAGGATTTCTTCAAATGTATAAGGGATGGTTTTCTCAACCAATATGTGAGGAAGCAACTAGAGAGCAGGTCATCCTAGATTGGGTATTGTGCAATGAGAGAGGATTAGTTAGCAACCTTGTGGTGGAGATCCTTTGGGGAAGAGTGACCATAGTATGGTAGAATTCTTCATTAAGATGGAGAGTGCCGCAGTTAAGTCTGAGACTAGACTCCTGAGCTTGAGGAAAGCTAACTTTGATGGTATGAAATGTGCATTGGCTAGGATAAGCTGGCAAAAGATACTTGAGGGGTGGACAGTGGATAGGCAATGGTAGACATTTAAAAAACACATGGCTGAATTTCAACAACTGTACACCCCTGTCTGGCATTAGAACAAAATGGGGAAGGTGGCTCATCCATGGCTAACAAGGGAAATCAAGGATAGTGTTAAAGCCAAAGAGGAGGCATATAAATTGCCCAGAAAAAGCAGCAAACCTGAGGACTGGAAGAAATTTAAAATCCAGCAGAGGAGGACAAAGGGTTTAATTCGGAAGGAGAAAGTAGAATACAAGTGTAGGGTTGCAGAAAACATAAAAACTGACTGCAAAAGCTTCTATAGATATGTGAAGAGAAAAAGACTGGTGAAGGCAGATGTAGCTCCCTTACAGTTAAAATCAGGTAAATTCATAATGGGCAACAAAGAGATGGCAGACCAGCTGAACAAATACCTTGGATCTGTCTTCACTAAGGAGGACACAAATAACCTTCCAGAAATACTAGGGGACAGAGGGTCTAGCATGAAGGAGGAACTGAAGAAAATCCTTATTAGTTGGGAAAATGTATTGGGGAAATTGCTGGGATTAAAACCCGATAAGTCCCCAGGGCCTGGTGCTCTGCATCCCAGAGTACTCAAGGAAGTGGCCTTAGAAATAATGGATGCATTGGCATTTATTTTCCAGCATTCTGTAGACTCTGGAAGAATTCCAGTGGATTGGAGGGTAGCTAATTAACCCCATTTTTAAAAAAAGGAGGGAGAGAGAAAATCGGGAGTTATAGACCGATTAGACTGACATCAGTGTTGGGAAAACGCTGGAGTCAATTATTAACGATGCAAAACTGAGCATTTGGAAAGCGGTGACAGGATCAGTCCAAATCAGCATGGATTCACTAAAGGGAAATCGTGCTTGATAAATCTGGAATTTTTTGAGGATGTGAACAGTAGATTGGACAAGGGTGGACCAGTGGATGTTGTGTATCTGGACTTTCAAAAGGCTTTTGACAAGATCACACACAAGAGATTATTGAGCAAAATTAAAGCTCATGGTATTGGGGGTAATATTGGACAAAGGAATTGAATGCAATATCTCCAAATTTGCAGATGACACTAGGCTGGTGGCAGTGTGTGCTGTGAGGAGGATGCTAAGAGGCTGAAGGGTGGCCTGGACAGGCTGACTGAGTGGGCAAATACTTGGCAAATGCAATATAATGTGGATGAATGTGAGGTTATCCATTTTGGTGACAAAAACAGGAAGGAAGATTATTATCTCAATGGTGGCAATTTAGGAAAAGGCGAAGTGCAACATGATCTGGGTGTCATGGTGGAATAGTTGCTGAAAGTTGGCATGCAGATACAGCAGGCGGTGAGGAAAGCTAATGGCATGATGGTCTTCATAGCAAGAGGATTTGAGTATCGGAGTAAGGATGTCGTGCTGCAGTTATGCAGGGCCTTACTGAGGCCATACCTTGGGCGTTGTGTGCAGTTTTGGTCTCCTAGTCTGAGGAAGGATATTCATGCTATTGAGGGAGTCCAGCGAAGGTTCAGCAGACTGATTCTTGGAATGGCAGGACAGACAGATGAAGAGAGACTGGATCGACTGGACTTGTACTCACTGGAACTTAGAAGAATGAGAAGGGATCTCATAGAAACATATAAAATTCTAATGGCACTGGACAGGCGAGATGCGGGAAGAATGTTCCCGATGTTAGGGAAGTCCAGAACTAGGGGTCACAGTCTAAGAATAAGGGGTAAGCCATTCAGGACCAAGATGAGGAAGAACTTCTTCACTCAGAGAGTTGTGAATCTGTGGAATTCTCTACCACAGAAAGCTGCTGGGATCAGTTCATTAGATATGTTCAAGAGGGAACTGGATGTGACCCTTGTGGTTAAAGGGATCAAGGGGCATGGAGAGAAAGTGGGAGTGGGATACTGAAAGTGCATGATCAACCATGGTTATATTGAATGGTGGAGCAGGCTTGAAGGGCCGAATGGCCTACTCCTGCACCTATTTTCTATGTTTCTATTTATTAGTGTCACAAGGAGGCTTACATTAACACTGCAATGAAGTTATTGTGAAAATCCCTTAGTCGCCACACTCCGGCGCCTGTTTGGGTACACCGAGGAAGAATTTAGCATAGCCAGTGTAGCTAACCAGCCCATCTTTCAGACTGTGGGAGGAAGCTGGAGCACTCGGAGGAAACCCACGCAGACACGGGGAGAACATGCAAACTTCGCACAGACAGTGACCCAAATCGGGAATCAAACCCAGGTCTCTGGCACTGTGAGGCAGCAGTGCTAATCACTGTGCCACCGTGTCGCCCATTTAGGACTGAGATGGGAAGAATGTCTTCACCCTGAGGATGGGGACTCTGTGGAATTCACTACCACAGGAAGTAGTTGAGGCCAAAACATTGTATGATTTCAAGAAGAAATTAGATCTAGCTCTTGGGGCTAAAGGGATCAAGGAATATGGGGAGAAGGCAGGATCAGGATATTGAATTTAATGATCAGCTATGATCAAAATGAATGGTGGAGCAGGCTCGAAGGGCTGAATGACCTATTCCTGCTTCTACTTTCTATGATTCAATGTTCTATAATCAATGATAACCCTTCAGGGAGAACTAAAGTTACTACACACATGGGTAAGGGAAGTTCTTCCAGTTGCTCTGTCAGTGATAGCGATGAGATCAGTAGTTCAGAGACTGGTGCAATTGGAAGAAGATAAATTACTGATGGGGAGAACGATAAGGTTTATCCAATAGATATCTGCGTAACCTCCTCCAGCCTTACAACAAGCCAACCAAGAAGAAAGAAGGAAGCAAAGGGGGAAAAAAAGGCAGAAGGAGGAACAGGAGGTGGAGAAGTGCATAGGAAGAAGAAAAGGAAGAGGAAGATGAGAAAGGGAAAAGAGGATGAGGAAGAAGGTAAAGGATGAAAGAAGGATAAGAGATAAAAACAGAAAATGTGAGATAAGCTTAGCAGGTCTGGCAGCATCAGTGGAGAGAAACAGAGTTAGTGGTACGAGTCTGGATGACCCTTCTACTGGAGGGAATGAGGTTATGCAAACCCCAGGGTTTGCATAATCTCAGGATGTCACAAAGTGTTTCACAGACAATGAAGGACTTTTAAAGTATCATAGCATCATCACGAAGACTGCATATTTCTACCTCCATAATGTTACTTGGCTCCACCCTTAACTGCTAATAGAGTCATAGAGTCATAGAGGTTTACAGCATGGAAACAGGCCCTTCGGCCCAACTTGTCCATGCCGCCCTTTCTTTTTTAAAACCCCTAAGATAATCCCAATTGCCCACATTTGGCCCATATCCCTCGATGTCCATCGTACCTATGTAACTATCTAAATGTTTTTTAAAAGACAAAATTGTACCCGCCTCTACTACTACCTCTGGCAGCTTGTTCCAGACACTCACCACCCTCTGTGTGAAAAAATTGCCCCTCTGGACATTCTCCCCTCTCAACTTAAACCTATGCCCTCTAGTTTTAGACTCCCCTACCTTTGGGAAAAGATATTGACTATCTAGCTGATCTCTCACTTGTTTCAGGACTGACTGTTTTAAAATAAAAGAGAACTTTGTGTTTTACCTGCAAGCTTTGCTCCACCCATTCAGATGGCTCTGCCTCTGACAATCAAACCCTACTCTGAGACCCCAGGGGAAAAACCAAAATAAGCAAAAATGCATTAACTCAGATTAAAACAAACACATCTCTCGCCAAAATCAATAATTAGTCTGCATTCCTAGCATGTGAGCTGTCTGGTGCAGACAGAGCAGCACCATGTAAAACAGAGCTGAATTCTAAACATACCCCTCACAAGAAACATGATAAAAATACATTTCTTAAAGGCACAGGATCATCACTGTGTGTGTATGTGTGTGTGTGTAAGAGAGAGAGAGAGAGTGAGAGAGTGTGTGAGAGAGAGTGTGTGTGTGAGAGAGAAAGTGTGTGTGAGAGAGAATGTATGTGTGAGCAAGAGAGTGCGTGTGTGTATCTGTGTGTGTGAGAGAGAGAGAGAGAGAGAGAGAGGGATGTGCGTGTGTATGTGTGCGGGTGTGTATGTGTGTGTGAGAGAGAGAGAGAGTGTATGTGTGTATGTGTGAGTGTGTGTGAGAGAGAGAGAGAGAGAGGGGTGTGTGTGTGTATGTGTGTGAGAGAGAGAGTGTGTGTGTGTGAGAGAGAGAGTGCGTGTGTGCCTGCGTATATGTGTGTGTGTGAGAGAGAGAGGGGATGTGTCTAAATGTGTGTGTGTGAGAGATAGTTAATGTGTGCCTGCGTGTGTGTGTGTACGTATAATTTCAGATCAATCAATGATTTAAACTTACCTTCCATTTAACCTTCCAAATGAAACACTTTTTATAATTAAAACATAAAATATTTAACAGCAAATCTTAGTGTTTAAATGAAATATTTATTTGGTTTGAATTATTGTTGTATTGCATGCTCAGCTTCTCAGTTGCTGGTATGTATCATTTTGTTTCACTTGCTGCATTTAGGCAGTTTTCATATGATTAATTTAGTGACTGAGGATTTATTGAAGCACTAAATAAATTAACTTACAAACCGGTATTGAGGTTAATTCAACAAGTCATAGTGCATTGCTTCCTTTCGATTGCGAATTAAAATGGTGTTTAGTAAACCTCTAACAAATGTAATTTATGTGTGATAATGCCACAGAGAGTTTGGAGATTGAGGGTGATAACTTTGGTGCCGAGGTGAGAGACTGTGCTAATATGAATTGGAAAACGGGAGATGTGTCTATTAATATCACTAACTTTGGAATGTGTATGTTAATATAAAATTGGAAAGACTGGATTAATGCCAGTTTAATTTGAGAAAATAATATTCAGAGCATTAAATAAAGATCCTGCATCTGCGCACATTTTTGGCTTGCAAAATGTTACTTTGACATTGAATTTTGCTCTTATAAAACCCTGTGTCATTATTTATTTGCTAAATGGACAGATTCAGAATAAATCTCTCTCTCCCTCTAGTTGTCCTTGAGGAGGGACGGGGAGTGCTGGGCCAGCATTTATTGCCCATTCCTAGTTGCCCTTGAACTGAGTGGTTACTAGGTCATTTCAGAGTCACCCATGTTGCTGACGGTATGGAGTCACATGTCGGCCAGACCAGGTAAGGACGGCAGATTTCCTTCCCTAAAAGATATTAGTGAACTAGATGGGTTTTTCCGACAATCGACAATGGTTTCATGGTCTTTCTGAATTTCAGATTTTTTTTATGCTGGATTAAAATTTCACCATCTGCCACAGTGGGATTCGAACCCAGTTCCTCAGAACATTACCCTGGGTCACTAGACTGCTAGTCCAGTGACAATACTGCTACGTATCACCTCCCTTCGCTGTTGTGATGTAGCTACCAAATGGTTCTTGGTGACTAGGAGACCCTCCCACTCTTACTGCCTGACATAAGCATATTGGAAGGATTTACAGGCTGATAATCAAGCTTTTTGGCCATGTTATGAACACACTTTCCAAGACCATCAAGTCCTGGAGTAGGACTCAAACTCAGAGCTCCTGGCTCAGAGTACAGACAATACTGACTACGTCACAAGACCTCCTAGTATAGAATAAATCTAGCAGCTCATGAGGCGGTGTGGTCCATCTGCAGCATAACGATATTTAACTGCAGTCTGTAACCTCAGGTCCCAGCCTATCCCTCACGCTACCATTACCATCATGCCAGGGCTTCCATTGTGGTTCAATGAAGAGTGTAGGAGATCTTGGCAGGAGCGGCAATGGTGAAGCTACAATACAAAATTGCTCAGATGTTTTGCTGTGCTATACAAAGCTAAGCAATCCCACAAACTGTTTATAGTTCTGGTCACCTTGTTATAGAAAGGATATTATTAAACGAGAAAGAGTGCAGAAAATATTTATTAGGGTGCTACCGGGACTTGATGGTTTGAGTTATAACGAGAGGCTGGATAGATTGGGACTTTCTTCCCTGGAGTGTAGGAGGCTTGGGGGTGATCTTATAGAGGACTATAAAATAATGAGTGGCACAGATCAGCTAGATAGTCAATATCTTTCCCCAAAGGTAGTGGAGTCTAAATCTAGAGGGGATAAGTTTAAAGTGAGAGGGGAGAGATACAAAAATGTCCAGAGGGACAATTTTTTCACACAGAGGGTGGTGAGTGTCTGGAACAAGCTGACAGAGGTAGTAGTAGAGGCGGGTACAATTTTGTCTTTTAAAAAAGCATTTAGACAGTTAGATGGGTAAGATGGGTATGGAGGGACATGGGCCAAATGCAGGCAAGTGGGACTAACTGAGTGGTTAAAAAAAGGGCAGCATGGTCAAGTTGGGTCAAAGGGCCTGTTTCCATGCTGAAAACCTCTATGACTCTATGACTCTAAACAGACCTCTTGGCCTCCTCATGATCGTAGGTGCCAGTTTTTAGCCGATTAGATTTACTCCATGTGATATCAAGAATTGAGTCGAGCATTTTGGATACAACAAAGGCTCTGGTCCATTCAAGTCACAACTCTGACAAAGTGGAAAATTACCCAGGTACGTCCAAAAAGCTGGACAAATCCAATCCAACCAATTGGAGTCTTATCCATCTCCTTTCAATTATCAGCCAAGCGATGGAAAGCATCATTCACAGTGCTATCAAGTGGCACTTACTCATTAACAACCTAAAAGTAAAGTAAAGTTTATTTATTAGTCACAAGTAAGACTTACATTAACATTGCAATGAAGTTACTGTGAAATTCCCCTAGTCGCCACATTGTGGCACTTGTTCGGGTCAATGCACCTAACCAGTATGTCTTTCAGACTGCTCACCTGTTCACTTAACCTGCTCATCTATTCTCACTTTTGGCCTTCCGTGCCCGGTGGACACGGTAGGGACTGAGGTGTTTTATTGACCCCATTAGTCATGATTTGGTTTGATGTTTTAAGTCTCCTTTGCGATTTGTTTTTTGTTTGAGCCAATGTCCCTTTAAGAGGCTGCTCTCTCGATTTGTCCCTTAGTTTGTTTAAATTTTCCAATCTAAAATAGTATTCTCAGTTCAGGTTCCACTCGGGCCACTTTAGCTGCAGATCTTGTTACAGCCTTGCTCCAAACATGAACTCAAGAGCTGAATTCCAGTGGTGAGATGAGAGTGACTGACATCAAGGCAGCCTATGACCGAGTGTGGCAACAAGGAACTCGGGTAAAATTGCGGCTCATGGGAATTAGGGATAGCCATTTTTCCTTTGGTTTAAGTCATACCTAACACAAAGATTCTGGTTGGTGGAGGCCACCTTACCCTCAGCACATTCCTGCAATAATTCCTTAGGATAGTGTCCTAGGCCCAACCATCTTCATCAATTACCTTCCTTGCATCTTGAGGTCGGAAGTGAGGATGTTCACTGATGACTGCATGGTGTCCAGTTCCCTTTGCAACTGCCCAGATAATAGAATCCATGGAATCTATAGAATCGCTACAGTGCAGAAGGAGGCCATTTAGCCCATTGAATCTGCATCGACAACAATCCCATCCAGGCCCTATCCCCGTCACCCCACATATTTACCATGGCTAATCCTTCGAACCTACGCATCCCGGGACACTAAGGGGCAATTTAGTATGGCTAATCAACTTATCCCACACATCTTTGGAGTTGGTCATGCATGCATGTAGCAACAATGCATCCCAGGGACCTAGATCTGGTCCTGTGTAATGAGACAGGAATAATTAATGATCTTGCAGTTAGGGATCTTCTTGGAAGAAGCGATTGCAGTAGGGTTGAATTTAAAATACAGATGGAGCATGAGAAGGTAAAATCCAATACCAGTGTCTTGTGTTTAAACAAAGGAGACTACAAAGAGATGAGGGAGGCGCTGGCTAAGGTAGACTGGGAGCAAAAACTTTATGGTGGGACAATTGAGGAAAGGTGGAGGACTTTCAAAGCGATCTTTCACAGTGCTCAACAAAAGTATATACCAGTGATAAGGAAGGACTGTAGAAAAAGAGATAATCAGCCATGGATATCTAAGGAAATAAAGGAAGGTATCAAATTGAAAGAAAAGGCATACAACGTGGCAAAGATTAGTGGGAAACTAGAGGATTGGGAAATCTTTAAAGGTCAACAGAAAGCCACGAAAAAAGCTATAAAGAAAAATAAGATGGATTATGAGAGTAAACTAGCTTACTCGTTGGCCATGCTAAATTGCCCCTTAGTGTCAGGGAGATCACCAGAGTAAAAACATGGGGTTACGGGGAGAGGGCTTGGTTGGGATTGTTGTCAGTGCAGACTCGATGGGGCGAATGGCCTCCTTCTGCACTGTAGGGTGTCTATGTTTATGATTCCATGAATTCAAAAAACAAGTGTCACGTAACCCTGTGTGAGGAAAGATTGGATTTAAGAAAAGGTACAGATTCCTCCTCATTTAATTCAAGACACTGAGATTAATGGTTACACCGTGAATTCAGCACCAGATTTGATGGGGAACCTGGAATCTTATTCAGATGTAACCCTCAGCTACACAGGAGAACAAGGAAACTGGAAACAGTAAAGAAAGCTGTCAATCTTGGTTACTTTGACTGCTGTTCCCAAGCATATAAACAGCTGCATTGAGAAGAGTAGAGAACAGCAGCCAAGCTCCTTCAGGTAAATGATTCATTCAAAATCCTTTGGAAAGTCAGAAAAAAAAACACCAAAATAATATTAAGTTTACTTGACAAATGTGGTTCCTGTGCGCTTGTAAAGGACTCAACTTTGTAGTTTTTCTTCCTCACCCAAAAGCTGTTTACTGCCTCGTAAAGCATTCAGCGCTTATCATCACTGAGTTTGCAGCTCCGGCCGAGAGCTGTCGTCACTGTTTTGTTTTCTGAACCCTGCTTCAGTCACACGCTGAGGACTGTGCGAGTTGGTGGCCACAAGCTGCCTGTGCAGAGAACATGGCACCTGGAGTGGGGCCTTCCAGTCAATCCCTCTGCCTGCTCCACCATTCAATAAGATCATGTCTGATCCGCACCTCAGCTCCCTGAATTTCATATGCACTTATAGACTCTTCATAGAATCCCTTCAGTGCAAAAGGAGGCCATTTGGCCCATCGAGTCTGCACTAACCACAATCCCACCCAGGCCCTATCCCCATAACCCCATGCATTTACCCTGGCTAGTTCCCCTGACGCCTAAGAGGCAATTTAGCACGGCCAATCCACCTAACCCACACATCTTTGGACTGTGGGAGGAAACCGGAGCACCCGGAGGAAACCCACGCAGACATGGGGAGAATATGCAAACTCCGCACAGACAGTGACCCAAGCCGGGAATCGAACCCGGGTCCCTTGCGCTGTGAGGCAGCAGTGCTAACCACTGTGATGCCATGCTGCCCACTGAGTGGCTAACATTCTCCAAGGTGAAATTGTCTCCCATTGTTGGGGGGGGGGGGGGGGGTTGTGGGAGGGAATTGTCCCACTACTTGTCAGGGGAGGGAGGGCCCTCCCCATCCATGGAGGGTGAGGAGTTTATTTTCAGCAGGGATAGGGTTGCCGTCTTTAAAGGGCTCCCCCATTCAGGCCTCGCCTCACCAGAGCAACAGCCCAAACCACGACCCCAGATTCTCTGCACACTGAGTGCCAGAGGTCTGGAATGGAAACCTAGCTGTGCATCTGGAGATACGCGCTGGTTTGCAGTCTGAACCTGGGTGAGATTCTCCAGCCTCCCAGCCGTGTATTTCCCGGCGGTGGAAGGCGGTGTGCCGTTCACTGGTGGTGGGATTCTCTGGTCTGTCAATGGGATTTCCCATTGATGTCCCCACACTGCCGTGAAACCCGGAGAATCCTAATGGCATGAATGGCCGGAGAATTCCAGCCTCTGACAAATTTTGGGAAAATTCCACCCATGGGGTTTTACAGCACAGAAAGTGGCCCTTTGGCCCATCGTGTCTGTGGTGGCCATCAAGCCACCTATTCTAATCCCATTTTCCAGCACTTGGCCCATAGCCTTATATGCCATGACTTTCAAATGCTCATCTAAATGCTTCTTTGATGTTGTGAGGGTTCCTGCCTCTACCACCCTTTCAGGCAGTGAGTTCCAGATTCTCACCACCCTCTGATGGAAAAGATTTTTCCACAAATCCCCTCTAAATCTCCTGCCCCTTACCTTAAATTTATGCCCCCTGGTTATTGACCTCTCTACTAAAGGGAAAAGTTTCTTCCCATCAATCCTATCTATGTCGCTCATGATTTTGTACACCTCAATCAGGCTCCCCCTCAGCTTTCGCTGCTCCAAGGAGAACAACCCCAGCCTAACCAGCTTCTCTTCATAGCTGGAACGCTCCAGCCCCAGGCAACATCCTGGTGGATCTCCTCTGCAGTCTCTCTAGCGCAGTCACATCCTTCCCATAGTGTGGTGACCAGAACTGCACACAATACTCTAGCTGTGACCTAACCAGCGTTTTATACAGCTCCATCATAACCTCTCTGCCCTTCTTTTCTATGCCCTGGCTAATAATTCTGAATTGACTGGAGCTAGGGTTAACACTGCAATCTGATTGTCCACCAGAGAAAACAGATTCTCTGTATTTCTTCCACTGGTTTATGGAACGTGAGGGTTGCTGTCAAGGCCAGAATTATTTGTTGCCCAACCCCAATTGCCCTTGAGAAGGTGGTAATGAGTCACTTTCTTGAACAGTTGCTTTCCATGAAGAGTAACCTGCAGGTGTGGGGTGTTTCCACATATCCTTTGCTCTTTTCCTTCTCAGTGATAGCAGTTGCAGATTGGAAGATGCCATCCATCAGACCATAAGACATAGCAGCAGAATTAGGCCACTCAGCCCATCGAGTCTGCTCCACCATTCAATCATGGCTGATATTTTTCTCCTGCCTTTTCCCCATAACCCCTGATCCCTTTATTAATCAAGAACCTATCTATCTCTGTCTTAAAGACACTCAGTGACTGGGCCTGCACAGCCTTCTGCGGCAAAGAGTTCCACAGATTCACCACTCTCTGGCTGAAAAAATTCCTCCTCATCTCTGTTTTAAAGGACTGTCCCTTTAGCCTGTGGTTGTGCCCTCTGGTTCTAGATTTTCCTACTAGTGGAAATGTCCTTTCCACATCCACTCTATCCAGGCCTCGCAGTATCCTGTAAGTTTCAATAAGATCCCCCCTCATCCTTCTAAACTCCAACGAGTACAGAGCCAGAGTCCTCAACTGTTCTTCATACGACAAGCTCTTCATTCCAGGGATCATTCATGTGAACCTCCTCTGGACCCTTTCCAAGGCCAGCACATCCTTCCTTCGATATGGGGTCCAAAACTGCTCACAGTACTCTAAATGGAGTCTGACCAGAGCCTTATACAGCTTCAGAAGTACATCCCATTGAAGAAGCCTTGATGAGTTGCTGCACTGCATCTTGTAGACGGTCCACTCTGTGCTGGTAGTGGAGATAGTGAATGCACTAAACTGAAAGTGGTTGTGATTTCTTTAAATAGCACTGCTGGGGTCCTTCCAGCAGCTGGGGTCATTCCAGCAGCTGGGGTCCTTCCAGCAGCTGGGGTCCTTCCAGCAGCTTGGGTCCTTCCAGCAGCTGGGATCCTTCCAGCAGCTGGGGTCCTTCCAGCAGCTTGGGTCATTCCAGCAGCTGGGGTCCTTCCAGCAGCTTGGGTCCTTCCAGCAGCTGGGGTCCTTCCAGCAGCTGGGGTCCTTCCAGCAGCTGAATGCATTGCTCGACTGTGTGTGTGTAAGACAACATATTATGTGGAGCATTAAAGTCGGGAATGGCACCCGTGTGTCAAAGCAGATTTACACACTCCTGATCACACCACGACCTGCATCCTCAGCACATGTCTCCCACAAGCTCCTGATGCTTTCACTTTCCCCCCTACCAAAGTGACATCTGGTGTGGTCTGCACCTGATGTGTGTGTGTGTGTGCGTGTGTGTGCATGTGCGTGTGTGTGTGTGTGTGTGCGTGTGTGTGTGTGTGTGTGTGTGTGTGTGTGCATGTGCGTGTGTGTGTGTGTGTGTGTGTGTGCGTGTGTGTGTGTGTGTGTGTGTGTGCATGTGCGTGTGCGTGTGTGTGTGTGTGTGTGTGTGCATGTGCGTGTGTGTGCGTGTGTGTGTGTGTGTGTGTGTGTGTGTGCATGTGCGTGTGTGTGTGTGTGTGTGCGTGTGTGTGTGTGTGAGCAGCGCCGACACTGTTTTGCACCCAAAATACAAGCACTGTGCCATGCAGCCAAACTTTGCAGCCAAAAACGTCATTGTTACTCCTCAAAAAAAAGAAGTAAATCTTAGAAACCCTACAGTGCAGAAGGAGGACATTCGGCCCATCGAGTCTGCACCGACCACAATCCCACCCAGGCCCTACCCCCACATATTTACCTACTAATCCCTCTAACCTAACCATCTTAGTACTCTAAGGGGCAATTTTTAACCTGGCCAATCAACCTAACCCGCACGTATTTGGACTGTGGGAGGAAACCGGAGCACCCGGAGGAAACCCATGCAGACATGAGGAGAATGTGCAAACTCCACACAGACAGTGACCCAAGCCGGGAATCGAACCCGGGTCCCTGGAGCTGTGAAGCAGCAGTGCTAACCACTGTACTACCGTGCTGCCTCAAATCCCCTTTAAATCCCCTGCCCCTTACCTTAAATCTGTGCCCCCTGGTTATTGACCTCTTTACTAAGGGGAAATGTTTCTTCCTATCTACCCTATCTGTGTCCTTCACACCTCAATCAGGCTCCCCCTCAGCTTTCTCTGCTCTAAAGAAAACAACTCCAGCATAACCAGCCTCTCTTCATAGCTGAAACGCTCCAGCCCAGGCAACATCCTGGTGAAACTCCTCTGCACTCTCTCTAATGCAACCACATCCTTCCTATAATGTGGCAACCAGAACTGCACACAGTACTCGAGCTGTGGCCTAACCAGTGTTTTATACAGCTTTATCATAACCTCCCTACTCTTCTAGTCAATGCCCTTGGCTAATAATTCTGAATTGACTGGAGCTAAGGTTAACACTGCAATCTCTTGTTCTGATTGTCCACCAGAGAAAATCGATTCTCTGTATTTCTTCCATTCGTTTATGGAACATAAGGGTTGCTGTCAAGACCAGCGCTATTTGTGCCCATTCTCAATTGCCCTTGAGAAGTTGGCAGAAGTCCCTTCACCAACATCCAACAAAGAACAAAGAACAATACAGCACAGGAACAGGCCCTTCGGCCCTCCAAGCCCGCGCCGCTCCTTGGTCCAAACTAGACCATTCTTTTGTGTCCCTCCATTCCTACTCCGTTCATGTGGCACACGGGTGCCATTCTGTTCCCTTTATTTACAAACTCTAACAGCAGTACACAGAGTGCTAGCAGTCAGCAGTCTACCCCCGGGGGTGTCAGAGGAACTGACATTCCCGGTTAAATACAAGGCAAAGACTCCCTGATTGGCCCATCAATTGGATCCTTCGTCAGGGAGTTCATACTCCAATAGTCCAACTTCAATGGCCTGATTACATTCATATTCAACCTCTTCACACAGATGAGAGAGTAAAAGTGTGTGGGAGACAGTGAGGGCAAAGCAAAAATGGTGCTGAATAAATTATTTGCAAAACAAAGGACTTACATTTATATAGCGCCTCATGTCATCCTCAGAGTGCACCACATGAAACCGTAGCCAACAGAAGTACAGCAACCCATTATCCAATGAGTTGAAGGTTGAGGTTTTCAAGTGGAGTCCCTAATGGGGTGGTAAGGTTTATAAACTAGTAGACATCAAGGCACCGACAAAACTAGCAGCATTCAGTTATATGATTTTTAAAATAAGTTTATGAGCTAACAAGAAGCAATTGATACATATGAGATGCAGTAATTGATTCAAACAAGTGATTATGATTGTAAAACGTGTATGCTGATATTTTGAATGATTGATTTTAAGGAATATTGTTCACTTCTGTCAAATGCATTTTATCGCAAGGTATCATGGTAAAAGTCATTAGGGCGAAGACATATTTTGACAGAATATTTGGACCTTGGAAATATGCAAGTTTTATCAGTAAAGTTTCAGTTGGGAGAACATTTACAACACTTTATCATATTTCATGAATAGGGTTTATTCACTATCCAGATAAGATGGACTGGTACCCAGACGTGGTGTCACGAGTTAGTCTGGTTACACAGTGACCGTTAAGGGAACCCGTGAGAATGTTCAGTTGAACTCTGGGCTGAGCATCTTAGGCTACTGGGCAACCAGAGCTTGGGGTCAGCCAAGAGAGGAGTCAGCTTCCGGATTTCACGGATTAATAAAATACCATTATGCGAAGGAGTGGAATTCGATTGGCTAAAGTATTTGACATGTATTATTGTTGATTTGTGTATCCTGAAGATGATTGATTTAAAGATATTGAAAGGCAGGAAAGATTGATAAGAAAAAAAATATAATTGATCTGTTTTTGATTGTATATGTTAGATTAATTGGAGAGGTTCTGCTGCTGTATGTCAGAACTACTTTGGATAGTCAGAAGCTTTTTCCCAGGGTGGAAGAGTCAATTACTAGGGGGCATAGGTTTAAGGTGCGAGGGGCAAGGTTTAAAGGAGGTGTGCGAGGCAAGTTTTTTACACAGAGGGTGGTGGGTGCCTGGAACTCGCTGCCGAAGGAGGTAGTGGAAGCAAATACGATAGTGACTTTTAAGGGGCGTCTTGACAAATACATGAATAGGATGGGAATAGAGGGATACGGTCCTTGGAAGGGTAGGGGGTTTTAGTTTAATCGGGCAGTATGGTCGCTGCAGGCTTGGAAGGCCGAAGGGCCTGTTCCTGTGCTGTAATTTTCTTTGTTCTTACTTCACCCTTTGATAAACTCCTGGCCACTGGCTTAAATAAAGTTACGTCTTTATACAGAGATACCTGCCTCGTGAGTCTTGTATTGTCTAAACTTTGGGCAGCACCGATCACCTCAAGTATCCCACAACAAGGTTAGATTGTTTTTGATAATGATGTTTGAAGGAAAATGTTGGCCAGGACAGAAGGAAAACTCCCTGTTTATCCTCGAGCAGCGGCGTGGGTTAGAAACATAGAAACATAGAAAACTACAGCACAAAACAGGCCCTTCGGCCCCACAAGTTGTGCCGAACATATCCCTACCTTTTAGGCCTACCTATAACCCTCCATCCTATTAAGTCCCATGTACTCATCCAGGAGTCTCTTAAAAGACCCTATTGAGTTTGCCTCCACCACCACTGACGGCAGCCGATTCCACTCGCCCACCACCCTCTGTGTGAAAAACTTCCCCCTAACATTTCCCCTGTACCTACCCCCCAGCACCTTAAACCTGTGTCCTCTCGTAGCAGCCATTTCCACCCTGGGAAAAAGCCCCTGAGAGTCCACCTGATCTATGCCTCTCAACATCTTATGTACTTCTATTAGGTCTCATCTCATCCTACGTCTCTCCAAGGAGAAAAGACCGAGCTCCCTCAGCCTATTCTCATAAGGCATGCCATTCAATCCAGGCAACATCCTTCTAAATCTCCTCTGCACCCTTTCAATCTTTTCCACATCCTTCCTGTAACGAGGCGACCAGAACTGAGCACAGTACTCCAAGTGGGGTCTGACGAGGGTCTTATATAGCTGCATCATTATTCCCGGACTCCTAAACTCAATCCCTCGATTGATAAAGGCCAGCACACCATACGCCTTCTTAACCACCTCCTCCACCTGCGGGGCCAATTTTAGAGTCCTATGGACCCAGACCCCAAGGTCCTTCTGATCCTCTACCATGCTGAGAGTCTTTCCCTTTATATTGTACTCGTTCGTCCCATTCGACCTGCCAAAATGGACCACGACGCATTTATCTGGGTTGAAGTCCATCTGCCACTTCTCCGCCCAGTCTTGCATCCTATCTATGTCTCTCTGTAACTTCTGACATCCCTCCAGACTATCCACAACCCCACCAACCTTCGTGTCGTCGGCAAACTTACCAACCCATCTCTCCACTTCCTCATCCAGGTCATTTATGAAAATGACAAACAGCAAGGGTCCCAGAACAGATCCCTGGGGCACACCACTGGTGACCGACCTCCAATTAGAAAAAGACCCATCTATACACACTCTCTGCCTCCTTTGGGCAAGCCAGTTCTGGATCCACAGGGCAGTAACCCCTTGGATCCTTATTATTTTAAATCCACTTAAAGGCCAAGGCTTGGGATTAACATCTTGTGGATGGTTCACATTGCTGCCACTCTGTGCTGGAGGTGGAAGAAATGAATGCACAAAACTGAAAGTGGCTATGAATCCTTTAAATACCGCTGGTCAGGGGGTCCTTCCTGCGGCCAAATACATTCTCGGGTGTGTATGTGTGTGTGTAAGACAGCATATTAGGTGAAGCATTAAGGACATTGGGACTTCTTTCCCTGCAGCGTAGAAGGATGAGGGGGTGACCTTATGGAGGTTAAGGAAATCATGAGGGCATAGATAAGGTGATGAGCCAAGATCTTTTCCCCAAGGTAGGGGAGCCCAAAACTAGAGGGCATAGGCCTAAGGTGAGAGGGGAAAGATTTAAAAGGGACTCGAGGGGCACCTTTTTCACACTGAGGGTGGTGTGTAAATGGAATGAGCTGCCAGAGGCGGTGGTGGGGGCGGATACAATTACAATATTTAAAAGACATTTGGACAGGTACATGGATGTGAAAGGTTTAGAGGGATGTGGGCCAAACGCAAATGGGTCTAGTTCAGTTCAGGAAACCTGGTCGGCATGGACGAGTTGGGCCGAAGGGCCTGTTTCCGTGCTGTATATCTCTATGACTCTATGGGCAGGATTTTACAGCTTCGCTCGTCCCGAAACTGTAAAATCCCGTGCGAAGTCAACGGACCTCCCATTGTCTGCCCCACGCCCGCTCAGATTCCCGTGGCATACGGGGCGGTAAAATTCAAATACATGAGTCTATCTCCCTCGAAAGTGCAGCGCTTGCTCAGCACTGCCGGCTTCTGGCCTGGATTAAATGTTCGAGTCCATGATGGCATTTGAACCCACAACCTTTGGACCCGAGAAGCTGGAGCTCTACCATCGAGCCCAGAAGAAAACACAAAGAGATGATGGAGAGGATGATAATATATTATGGGATGGTACCTCTGAATATTGAAGATTAACCAGACTTTGGACAATATTCTTTTCTAATTCCTAAGTCTTGTTGCCTTCAAGAAAGGATAATCTTAGTACTAAAATCTGGGTGAAATGTATTTTAGATTGATCAGTTTTGCCTGTGTGGCTTTCTAAAAGTGCCCGGATGCTCTCTCTAGGTGAATATTCCCCCTTGACTGAAGGCAGGAAGCATACATCTCTGCATTATTCTATCCACAAATGATCAATTAGACATTTACCTATGAGCTGCTCACAACCTTTTTTTGACTTCAAAGATCCCAGGATTTTTTCCAAAATGGGTTTGACTGACAGGCTAATGACTGAATTATCCTGTCCACTTTGAGAATACATCACGATGAAATCTCTCGCACTTAAGGGCAGGGTCTCATTTGCAATCCCATTACAGACATCCTGACGAGGACCTCTTTTCCCTTTGATGAAAAGTCATTCCAGCTTGTAGCTAAGTAAAGGGGGCAATGAATGTCAGCTATCATCACCGCCAATAAACAAACTGTACTTCTCAGCTGCACTTAGTATTATTTAGAGACTGTGATGTGTTCTGGGCTTTTTTCTCTCTTTTGATTCCACAGCACAGACATGTGCTATCGATCTGCGGCTACCTTCAGGGAGCAGCCTTGAAGTAAACACTGGCAAAAGTCCCATTGTTGAGCTCATCCTTCGATCGTACTGCTTAATGGAAAGTGTGTGTATGTGTGTGTGTGTGTGAATGTGTGTGAGTGAGTGAATGTGTGAATGTGTGTGTGAGTGAGTGAATGTATGTGTGTGTGAGTATGTGTGTGTGAGTGAGTGAGTGTGTGTGTGTCTGTGAGTGAATATTTGCGTGTGTGAATGTGTGAGTGTGAATGTGTGTGAATGTGTGAGTGTGAATGTGTGTGAGTGATTGTGTGTGTGTGAATGTGTGAGTGTGAATGTGAGTGAATGTGTGTGTATGTGTGTGTGTGAGTGATTGTGTGTGTGTGAATGTGTGTGTGTGTGTGTGTGAATGTGTGAGTGTATGTGTGTGAGTGAATGAATGAGAGTGTGTGTGTGTGTATATGTGAGTGAATGTGTACATGTGAATATATGCATGTGTATAAGTGTGTGAATATATATGTGTGTGTAAGTGCATGTGTGTGTGTAAGTGTGTGACAGTGAATGTGTGTGTGTGTGAGAGAGTGAATGCGTGTATGAATGTGAAGTGTGCGTGTATATGTCTAAGTGTGTGTGAGAGAGTGAATGCGTGTATGAATGTGAAGTGTGCGTGTATATGTCTAAGTGTGTGTGAGAGAGTGAATGTGTGTCTGTGAGATAGAGAGAGTGTGTATGCATGTGTGTGCGTGAGTGAATGTGTGCGTGCGTGTGTGTGAGTAAATGTGTGTGTGTGAAAGAGAGTGAATGTATGTATATGTGCACGTGTGTATGTGTGTGTGAGTGAATGTGTGTGTATGTCTATATGTGTGTGTCTGCATGTGCACAGGGAAGACAAGAACTGGACACAGTATTGGTAAAGTGCCCTTATGTTCAGTGGAGCAGAGAGATTGACTTTATTACCTTGGGAGCAAAGATGGAAGTGGGGTCAAGGACAAGAGCATTTAATAGTTAGTGAAGGAGCTGGGCCCTTTTAGTAAATGAGATAGAACAGCAATTATTATGCCCAGATGCTGTCTCCAATTCAGAGTAAGTTGGTGAATTGTGGAATTAATGGCGTGCTCTCTTAACCTAGTGACACCCCACTCTCTTTCTCCTCTCCCTCTCCGTCACTTCAACTTTACAATGAAAGCCTAGAAATCGAACTGAAATCATATCATTCTATCATTAATGACCTATGATATTCAATCCCGTTTTGCCTGAGCTTTACTTCAGAAACAACCTTCCACTTTAACCGGTGGGATTGATGGACTGTTTTCCCAACTGTGGGCCCAGGATTTCACACCAGAGAAAAATATTTCAAGGTGTGTGCGTGAGAGGGATGTGTGGTCTGCTGGAATACATCAGGGACACGCGTAAGGGCTTAGCAGAGGCCTCCAGAACTGCCACGCTGTGTCCATACACTCTTACAATATCACTGAAATAGTCATTAACTCACGGTCCTTTGTGAGATCTTGCTGTGCGCAAACTGATTGCTGCAATCCCTACAACAACGATGACTTTTCAAAAAGACTTCAATGGCTACGAACTGCCATGGGACAAACTGGAGTGATGCAAGTTGCTACATAAATACAGTACTGTTTTTGAGCCACACTGCTGCTGGTGTTACTATTAAATGTTAGTATATGGTGGAGGGACAAAGCAGTAGCCTGCCTTTTACCTTCAGCAAGTTTATTCTGCATCCAGTTCAGCAGATATATAGGGGCGGGATTCTCTGAACCATGGAATAAGATAGCACCCACTTAGCAGTACAAGTTCTTTGCTATGAACATGGCCTACAGTAAACTGAAGAAGGATTGGACAGGCTTCTAAGATTTTGAAGGCAAAACCATCTTGTCCAGGTGGCCATGCTGGGCCATGAAACCTGGGGCACAATGAGGGCTTTATTACAACTGTACCTGTGTCAGAGTTTTAATGCACATTCAGGAATTAAGTATAGTGTGCTTAATTTGTGCGTTTATACATGAAGTGTTGATGTGAATCAATCTGGAGTGAAAAATACCCGGCCAGTTCAGTTCACTGCAGTGGATACCTGACATCATCGGCCATCTCTCTATTCAAGAGTGAGGGACAACCTCATTCACAGTCACAAGTTTCTGCCGTGGGTCTTCAGATGAAATGCTCTCTGGCAGAAGCCTATCGAGGTTTATAAAATCATGAGGGGCGTCGATAAGGTGAATAGCCAAGGTCTTTTCCCCCAGGGTAGGGGAGCCCAAAGCTAGAGGGCATAGGTTTAAGATGAGAGGGGAAAGATTTAAAAGGGACCCGAGGGGCACCTTTTTCACACAGAGGGTGGTGTGTATATGGAATGAGCTGCCGGACATTCAGACAGGCGCATGGATGGGGAAGGTTTAGAGGGATATGGGCCAAACGCAGGCAAAAATGGGACTTATTCGGTTAGGAAACCTGGT
Source organism: Mustelus asterias (assembly GCF_964213995.1). Lineage (NCBI taxonomy): Eukaryota > Metazoa > Chordata > Chondrichthyes > Carcharhiniformes > Triakidae > Mustelus > Mustelus asterias. Next base: position 70,842,507 of record NC_135819.1, read on the forward strand.
TGGCATGGACAAGTTGGGCTGAAGGGCCTGTTTCTGTGCTGTATATCTCTTATGAGTCTATGGGCCCGATTTTACCAACAGGTTGCGCCCGTTTTCGGGCGAGAAAACTTGGTAAAGTCGGCCGTGAGGCGAGTAGCGCGATCCACACCCACCTTCACGCCCGTTCCCTCTTTGCCAAGCGGCTAAAATGGCCACGATCGACACGACGTCAATTTAAATTCATTTGTATGCGTTTGGGGGGATAAGGGGGCAGTTATGCTGTGGGGGTGGGGCAATGTCTGTGGGGGACGGGGAGCCACTTTATCCAGCCCGGGAGCAATGTGGCAGGGTAGCGTTTATCTATTTTTTTTACTACTCATGCGCAGTTGAAGGCTCCGGTTGGAGCTGCAATGTTTCGGGTGCGATAAGCCCCACCCACAGGCTTCTGCAGCGCGATTCAGAATCGTTGCTATTTTTTCAGGCAGAGTGCGTATGGGGGCGCCGGAGAACAGGTTTAGAAGTCGGATCTGGATCACTCCCAGTTTCAGCACTTAGAATCAAAATGGTAAAATCGGGCCCTATGACTTTGTTTAACATGGGGTGCCATCACTGCCCATGTGATCTTGACAGATTGGTGACCAGATTTCCGTGACATGTTGAACCGTGAAGATCAGGACCATCTTGCCGCTGTGGCTGTCTTTCTTCTGACTTTGCAGCCAGTAGGGCGCACAGTCTTCCTTTGCCTGTTCCACCCTTGAGGACATTTTGGACCGCACTTTCTCTGACACTCACCCCTGATCTTGATGCCATGAGTGGTTCCCAACAGGAACACCACCCGATGGCATTGCTGAAGGGCTTGCCCGGGCATATAACCCTCTCCCTCATGTCAAGGTGGTGACTCACAGAGGGTGGCCTGTCATAAAACGAGTCCTGAATTGGCCGCTACGATTAAAGAAAAGCTTGACTTCTGGCCCTGGCCTGTTGTTGACTATAATTCCAGGACCTCTCTGCCTGAGTGAAAGCAAAAGACTGCAGCGTATGTGGAGAGATTCTGGACATTTGAAATCAAAAAAGAAAATGCTGGAATAGCTTAATGATGCTGGCAGCATCTGTGGACAGAGAAAAACAATTAACATTTCGAGTCCTTATGACTCTTCTTTCACCTCTGAGTCTCCATAAATCAAATCTTTATCCAGTGCGATGGTGTAAAAATCTGCAATGCTGCATCACACTAGGTTTAACAGGGGACAGTTAGTGGCTGTCAGCACTGCTGGCAAGGGTCTGACGCAGCCCCAGATAAGGGGACGTATAACTGCAAACATAGATGGCACTACCCTTTCAAAAGAAAATCGTTAAGCTAGCTCAGTTTCCATCCTGTTGATCTTTTATTAATTGGAAGGAAGATTTTCGACATAAGCTTTGAAGATTTGCCAATATATCCTAATGTCCAGCGTTTCATAGTGGATGCAATACACCAGATGGGGTCCAAACAAAGCGTTGTTCAACTGAAGCATTATCCTCTGGGTCTATATCTAACTTGTTAACTGCCTTGTTGGTTGAATGAAAGGAAATGTCTTCACAGATTTGCCAGTGTTAAATTAATTGATATTTCCCAGGTTATCCGATGAGCGGCTACTCAGGGAATTGGAGCCATTCCAATGTGCAATGTCTGTGAGTGTCCGGCGTTTATTTATAACTCCGAGCCGAACTTCCATCGTGGACCGTCTGGTGCCCGGTGCTGGGTTGTGACGCTGAGCAGCTAAACGAGGGCCTGTCCCTTTAAGAGCCCTGCACTCAGGCTCTCCCAGTGGAGGAGTGGTCTAATTAGGCGCAGCCTGCGGTCATTTGGAGGCTAATGGGTGAGGGCATTTTCTTGTTGACTGGCAGATGCTTGTAAATCTATAGCTCCTGCCTCTGAGAGGAAGCCAGAGTTTCAAGGTCAGAAAAGTCAGCAGGAAATGATTGGCTTTTACCACCAACCCCCACCTTTCATTTTGTGTTTTGACAGTTTGAAACACAACAGTTAAAATGTGACGAATATGCCCCGTGTACAAGATTTATAGATGGAAGGAGCAGGGAATGGTCTGAAAGATCCAACACTGCTTTTACTGATACCCTAGTTCTGGCGATGTTTTAAGGGGAGTTGAGGGGCTTTGTGAGAATCATAGTTGCTTTTACCTAACTTGTTAACTGCCTTGTTGGTTGAATGAAAGGAAATGTCTTCACAGATTTGCCAGTGTTAAATTAATTGATATTTCCCAGGTTGTCCGATGAGCGGCTACTAAGGGAATTGGAGCCATTCCAATGTGCAATGTCTGTGAGTGTCCGGCGTTTATTTATAACTCCGAGCCAAACTTCCATCGTGAATCATAGAATCCCTACAGTGCAGAAGGAGGCCATTTGGTCCATTGAACCTGAACCAACAACAATCCCACCCAGGCTCTATGTAAATAAAAGCAAACTTCTGAGGATGCTGGAATCTGAAACCTAAAGAGAAAATGCTGGAAAATCTCAGCAGGTCTGGCAGCATCTGTTAAAGGGTCGCCTGGACTTGAAACTTCAGCTCTTTTCTCTCCTTGCAGATGCTGCCAGAGCTGCTGAGATTTTCCAGCATTTTCTCTTGAGGTTCCATCCAAAGGCCTAACCCTGTAACCCCACACATTTGCCTCACTAATCCCCCTGACACCAAGGGGCAATTTAGCATGGCTAATCCACCTAACCTGCACATCTTTGGACTGTGGGACGAAACCGGGGCACCTGGAGGAAACCCACGCAGACACGGGGAGAACGTGCAAACTCCGCACAGACTGGAGTTCACTTCAAGGCTGGAAATGAACCTGGGTCCCTGGCACTATGAGGCAGCAGTGCCAACCACTCCACCATGCCACCCTCAGGGAGGAAGTGGAAGTAACCAAATAAGGTGGAAAAGGCGAAGGAATGGATCCACCAAGCATCTTAGGTTACTTGGCTTTTTTAGCAGTAGGGACCTGGGTTCGATTCCAGCCTTGGGTGGCTGTATGGGGTTTGCACGTTCTCCCCGTGTCTGCGTGGGTTTTCACTGGGTGCTTCAGTTTCCTCCCATGCTCCAAAGATGTGCAATATTCAGTTATGGGATGTGGGCATTACCAATGAGGCCAATCTTCATTTCCCTTCCTGAATTGCCCTTGAGAAGCTGGTAATCAGATGTTTTCTTGAATTGCTATTGGGCTGCACCATGCCAGTGCTGTGGGTCACCCACAGTGCTGTGTTACAATCCCAGCTGATGTTACTGGACATCAGTCAAGTCCCAGAACGGAACCCCGGCTCAATAGATCAGAACCTTTTTTTTTAGAGACGTGGATGAACAGAATCACAGGACTGCAAATTAACTTTCAACAAAAGAATGAAGCATTTATTCAACAAGATTTCTATTCTACACTACTCCTTCACCCCACCTATATCTTCACAGATGTGTGCAAATTTCTAAGGATAACACAAGTTACAAAATGGACTTTATCCTATAATGTTCTCAGTAACTACACAGTCCCTGTATACCAACGGGCCAACAGCAGTCAGACGGTGGACAGCAGTCCACCCTGAAACCCAGTGGCACACACCACCCAGTACAACTTATGTAGATTCCTCATCAAACCCCCCAAGATGCTTATCATTCTGTGAGCCAATTGGTCTCACAGGAGTCTGATTTCTTCCAAATGTTTCTAAACTCCACCCTCAAAAGAAACACTTTAGAATCTTCTCCCAAACAACGCTTTCTCTCAGATGCCTCATCAAGGATCCACTTCCAGGATTTCAATCTCTCCTTTCAGTATTCCGCTACTCTGTATTGCCATGTGGGTTCAAACTTTGTGGGTCCATTTATTTGGACGAAGCAGATGAGAACAGATTTACATTGTTGTGGGCAGCACGGTGGCACAGTGGTTAGCACTGCTGCCTCACAGCACCAGGGACCCGGGTTTGATTCCAGCCTTGGGTGACTGTCTGTGCGGATGTGCAGAGTTTGAACATTCTCCCCCTGTGTGTCTACTTGTGTTTTCACTGGGTTTCCTCCCATGCTCCAAAGATGTGCAAGTTAGGTGGATTGGTCATGCTAAATTGCCCCTTAGTATCCCAAGCTGTGTAGGTTAGGGGAATTAGGATTTAAGGCATCGGACAGGTTGGGGCGGGGGGGGGGGGGGGGAAGGAGGCATGGGTGATGGTGATCCACGAGCCTGGGTAAGATGCCGAGTCGTTGCAGACTCGATGGGCCAAATGGCTTCCTTCTGCACTGTAGGGATCCTATGATTCTATGAAACCTGGATCACTAGGAGCTGTGTTGTCTGCTCTGCTGCCTGAAGGGAAAGTGAAACTAAAACTGGAACACACAATAGGGATATATTTTCCCTTCTACTAATGCATACGGAGGCACCCTTACATTCTTAGCGGTATACTGAAACAGTACTTCCACAGGTGCGGCCTCAGCTGTGAGCAGTTTTTGTATTAATTCAAAGCTAACCTCAGCATGCTGGCAGTGGTGTTGCCATCAAGCCAAGGCCTCAGGCCTCCTCATCACAGCCTCAGGGTCTCCGGATTGGCCACCTGCGGGAAGATCCTGACAGGCAGACCAGGTCAGGACCTAGAAATGTCCCAACCCACACTCTCATAACTCAATGGCACAATATTCCACCGTGATGCCCCCTTGCCCTGTGTCACTTTTACCTCTGACCCCAAGACAAAGGTAACCCAGAGGATACTGACTGGATGATCCCATGGAAGATAGAGGCTTTATGGGATAATCTCCCATATGGGATTTGTGGTGTGCCGTTACCATGACAACAGCTAGATAACGACTGCTGAGCCCAAAATTCATTCATTTTTCGAATGGGACCCCCTGGACCCTCTCAAAATAGGCAGGAGACTTGTTTCCCTTATTCTGGTGAGCAGATTAAAGAGACTCTCTCAGCTCCTGTGAGAGCAGGGCCTGGGGTAAGGAGTGAGGCTTTGCGTACTGGGGGCTAATTGGGTAGCTCATTCATAGAGCCAACACTGGCATGATGGCCCGAATGGCCTCCTTTTTGTGCTCTGTGTTTCTCTGAAAACCGTGTGAATCGCAATGCCGAGGGGCCACCGACAATAATAATCACACACAGGACAATTGGACAAAAATAAAAGCACTGCCTAAGTGAGATGCATTCTATTATCATGAATAATACATTCGAAAAATGAATGAATTTTGGCTGAGCAGTCGTTATCTAGCCGTTGTCATGGTAACGGCACACCCCAAATCCCATAATGGAAGATTATCCCATAAAATACCAACAAGCTGCAGTTGCAATGGACAACCCGACAGATCCGGGCCTGGTCCTTAGGCATGTGGCACAGCTGCACTTTCAACAGATTGGCAGCTGCAGCATTGCCAACAGATGCCCGCCATAGATCCTCAGGCTGGCAATAGAACGGCAAAACTTAGCGAGGGACTGCTGCCAACAGTCCGATTAACCTTCCAGCTCTATGCCAAAGCTGTCGCCTTCCTGATGAATTATTCACTGCCGAGACAGACTTTGCTCGTCCATCACGGGGCTTTCTGCACTTTGGCGCCATCAGAATGCAGCTCAGGGCCAACCTCTGTGCCCCAACCCGATCTGTGGCATATGAAGTATAAACACAACATTGGGAAGATTAAATCAAACACAATCCTGAGTGCTATTTTTGAACACAATGTATGTGTAAAAACAGAAAATGCTGGAAATGCTCAACAGGACCAGGGAACAGGAAACTTTCCCTTTTGTTCCTCTCCCCATTCCCACCCTCCTTTCCTGCCTCTCATTCATATGAAATCTCTGACCTCTCTAACCTCTGTCCCTGACCTCTCTAAGGGCGGCACGGTAGCACAATGGTTAGCACTGCTGCCTCACAGCTCCAGGTACCTGGATTCGATTCCCAGCCTGGGTCACTGTCTGTGTGGAGTTTGCACGTTCTCCCTGTGTCTGCGTGGGTTTCCTCCGCGTGCTCCGGTTTCCTCCCACAGTCCAAAGATGTGCGGGTTAGGTTGATTGGCCGTGCTAAATTGCCCCTTAGTATCCTGGGATGCATAGATTAGAGGGATCAGCAGGGTAAATATGTGGGGTTATGGGGATAGGGATAGGGTCAGTGCAGACTTGGTGGGCCGAATGGCCTCTTTCTGCACTGTAAGGATTCCATTCTATTCTAACAGTTTCCACTTCCGGCACTAAGTTATCAACTTGAAATATCGGGCAGAATCTTGAGACTTTCCGAATCGCCCCCTTTGTCCTCTTAACCATTGCAACTGTATATTGTTGGTGGGGGTCTGTTTAGCTCAGTTGGTTGGACAGCTTGTTGGTGATGCAGAGTGATGCCAACAGCGTGGGTTCAATTCCATTACGTGCTGAGGTGTTTCATGAAGATCCCACCTTCACAGCTTGGTATGGCTCCTGCTCTGTCCAAGACCGCAAAAAATTACAAAGGATCGTGAATGAAGCCCAGTCCATCACACAAACTGGAGCCCCCCAGCCCCAGGACTGCTCACCCTTGTTGCTGATTGGCCTGCATTCACATGCTCGCACTCCATTGGTTCCGGTCAGGTCACGTGGTCTGGCAAGGGTCACCCCTTAAAGGGGCCACGCCACCGCACATAGCATTTTGCTTTTGCTTACATAAAGCAACAAAGCAGACTAGTGGCTGAGGCATCGAACTAACAACGTGAACTTTACTCTATGTTTTTGGAGTTTGAAACATTTGTTTGCACATACCTCAACGTTAAGGTTCCTCATGTTAGGACTCAAAAGTAAAAGGAGGAAAGACTTGTATTTAAACAGCATTCTGCCCAACCTTAAGACATCCCAAAGCACTTGCAGTGAATTGAACCCGAGTTTAAAGTGTAGTCACTGTTGGAATGTAGGATACAGAAAACGTGTGACAATCTTCTCTTATTGATGGTGCTAGTCGGGGGATAGATATTGAACACTGCATTCCATCATTCAGTCACCCAAAACCAAAATCAATCCACACCTGCATTATTCATAGAAACATAGAAACTAGAAGCAGGAATAGGCCATTCGGCCCTTCGAGCCTGCTCCACCATTCATTTTGATCATGGCTGATCATCAAATTCAATATCCTGATTCCCCCTTCTCCCCATATCCCTTGATCCCTTTAGCCCCAAGAGCTATATCTAATTTATTCTTGAAATCGGACAATGTTTTGGCCTCAACTACTTTCTGTGATAGTGAATTCCACACATTCACCACCCTCTGGGAGAAGAAATTTCTCCTCACATCAGTGCTAAAAGGTTTATCCCTTATCCTCAAACTATGAGCCCTAGTTCTGGACTCCCCCACCATTGGAAACATTCTTTCTGAATCTACCCTGTCTAACCCTGTTAGAATGTTATAAGTTTCTATGAGATCCCCTCTCACTCTTCTAAACTCCAGTCAATATAATCCTAACCGACTTAGTCTCTCCTCATATGACAGACCTGCCATCCCCAGGAATCAGCCTTCACTGTACTCCCTCCATAGCAAGGACATCCTTCTTCAATGTTTTCAACCTTTTTCCATCAGATAGTGAGAACTTTGAAGAAAAAGTTTAAAGTTTATTTATTAGTCTTACAAGTAGGCTTACATTAACACTGCAATGAAGTTGCTGTGAAAATCCCTTAGTCACCACACTCCGGCGCCTGTTCGGAGGGAGAATTTAGCATGGCCAATGCACTGAACCAGCACGTCTTTCGGACTGTGGGAGGAAACTGGAGCACCAGGGGGAAACCCACGCAGACATGGGGAGAACATACAGGTTCCACACAGAGAGTGACCAAGCCGGGAATCAAACCCGGGTCCCTGGCTCTGTGAGGCAGCAGTGCTAACCATTGTGCCGCCATGCTGCCCTTCAAGAATGTGAGCAGAGGTTCCATATCATATCGCCTCTGATCCACCCGCCCCACCATCAACTCAGCACAAGGTGGGCAGACCAGGAAACAATCTTCACCCATGTGCACTCTCTGGCATCAAGCTGGTATCAAGCTGGCATTACCCCCACCCCGACATGACCCTCCCACCCCAAACACTGCACTGAGCTTCATGCTCCCCTGGGAGTACTGCTCACAGGTGCACACCTTCTGGGTAGTCATGTTTTGCGCTGTTCTGACCTCACACCGGCGTGGGTGTATTCGTTGACGTGGGGGTAAGATTCCAGTGTATGGGCCTAATAATGAGATGCTAATTTAGTACACTGAGGTTCCCGACGTTGAACAGTGGAAAATGCGGGCCCACCACTGACGGGGGGAGGGGATAATCACTTCCTATTTTTATGTCGCTGTGAGAAGCGACTTTGGCCATCTGGTGATATTCTTCACTCTCGGTGTCAGATCTGCCCAATGTGAACAGGAGCTGAAAATCCTGACCACTCGCACCACTGCTGATGTTACCGACACATCCTGATCTACATTACACAATAATATATCTATTCTATTAACTCATTAGACTACACTCACCACCACAAACAGTGCACTATATCCTGTGCGTGTGTGTGTGCGTGTGTGTGTGTGTGTGGCGTGTGCGTTTGTGTGAGTGAGAATATGGTTTATGTGTGTGCAGTGGTGCACATGTCTGTGTATCTGTGAGTATGAGTGAGTGTCTCTGTGTACGAGTTATGGGTGTGTGTGTTTTGTGTGTGAGAATGTTTGGGCTTGGGTGAGTGGGTGTGTGTGTGTGTATGTGTGAGTTTGGTTTTATGTGTGTGTGTTCATGCACGTGTGTGCATCTGTGGGTATGAGTGAGCATGTGTGTGTCTGTGTGTGTGTCTGTGTGTGAGTGTGTGTGTGTGTAAGTGAGTGTATGTGATGAGAGTGTGTGTGTGAGTATGATTTTGTGTGTGTGTGCATTTGTGTAAGTGAATGCATGTGATGTGTGTCTGTGTGTCTGTGTCCGAGTGTGTGTGTGTGTGTGTGTGTGTGTGTGAGAGTGTGTGTGTGAGAGAGAGAGCGAGCGAATGTGCATGTGTATGGGAGTGAGTGATTGCAGTGAATCTTGCTGCAAGGTACTGGTAAGACCACACCTGGAATACTGTGAGTAGTTAGAGTCTCCTTATTTAAGGAAAGATACTAGTTCATTGGAGGCAGTTCAGAGATGGTCACTAGGATGCTCCCCGGTTGGAGGGATTGTCTCATGAGGAAAGGTTAAACAGGTTGGGATTCTACTCATTGTAATTGAGAAGAATGAGAGGAGATTTCTTTGGAACATATCGGATTCTTAAGGGGCTTGAGAGGGTAAATACTGAGAGGATGTTTCCCCTCAGGGGGTGTCTAGGACCAGAGGACGTAGTCTCAGAGTAAAGGGGCACCAATTTAAGACCGCTATAAGGAGGAATTTCTTCTCTCAGAGGGTTCTCAGTCTTTGGAACTCCTTGCTACAGAGAGCTGCGCGGGCAGAGTCCATGAATGTATTTAAGGCTCAGGTAGACTTTTGATCAGTGAGGGAATCAAGCGTTACGGGGAATGGGCAGGAAAGTGGATAGAAGGATCGTCGGTCGGATCAGCTGTGATCCTATTGAATGGTGATGCAGACTTGAGGGGCCGAATAGCTGACTCCTGTTCCTATTTCTTATGGTCTTAGGTGTACGTGTGAGAGAATATGGGTTTGTCTCTGTGAGTGAGTGAGTGACTGGGTGAGTGTGTGTGTGTGTGTGTGTAAGTGAGTGTGTGTGTGTGTGTGTAAGTGAGTGTGTGTGTGTAAGTGAGAGTGGATGTGAGTAAGTGAGAGTGTGTGTGTGCGTGAGTAAGTGTGTGTGTGTGTGTGTGAGTGTGTATGTGCATGTGAGTAAGTGAGTGTGTGTGTGTATGTGTGCGTGAGTGTGTCTGTGTGAGTAAGTGTGTGAGTGTGTGTGTGTGAGTGTGTGTATGACAGTATGGTTGTGTTTGTGTGAGTAAGTGAGAGTGTGTGTGTGAGAGAGCATGTTTGTGTGTGCGTGTTTTGCGGTGTATAAAAGAGTATGGTTGTGTATGTGTGTGTGCTTGCTTTGAGGTGTATGAGAGCAAGGTTTGTGTGTGCGTGAACATGGGTGTGTGTGCATGTGCGAGTGTCCATGCGTGTAATTGTGTTTGTGGGTGTGAGTGTTGTGTCTGAGTGTTGTGTGTATTTGGAAGGGGATAATAGTGGGAATGGGGAGATCGGAAGCAGTTTGTGCCTTCTGTCAATCACTGCAGAAAGCAGATTGGAAGGCAGTGTTGAACCGTGTGCCTGTGAGCGAAACAGTTACAGGAGGTGACAAGACCTATTAAATACAAAAAGAACAGACCAGTCCCCACAACAACGGTCAAATGCAACCAGGGACAGGAAAATAATTGGGATGGCTGAAGTATACGGGAATACTGCAATTATATATGATGCCTATTCATCGTGACTTCACACCGTGTTGCTGCTGTGCAGGTCATGTTATACTCAAGCCCTTTTACATCTGCTCTCTTACGTCTTGTCAAGATAAATAAAAACATTGAAGAAAATAACTGCTTAAAAAGAACTTATTACCAAAGACAGCTGTGTGACATGTAGACCTGTGATCACACACGCTCCTGACAGAATTTTAAAGCTGTCAGGTGAAATTGAAAATGCAACAATATCCATTAATATTTGTACAAGTTAAAATGTCAAGCAGTTAGGGAGCCAGGCCAAGCATTGCCTCATAAAATAAGACAAGTCAAGGACGAGATAAGCCATTTGAAACTGTCTCATACCTCCACTCTCCCAGCCTTGCATTCATCTGCATATTGAAACTTTTCGGGCGGAATTTTCCCATCCTGCGGGAATCGTAGCGGGCAGGTGGGGTCCATGCAAAGGTCCCTGGACCTCAGGGCGGGAATATCCGACCTTACGGCAAGCGCGGCCCTTAGAGAACTCTGTGCATCTGTGTGTCTGTGTCAGTGTGTGTGAATGTAAATACAGGTATAAATGTGTGTGTATATCAGTGCCTGTGAGTGTAAATACAGGTATAAATGTGTGTGTGTCAGTGTCTGTGAGTGTGAATACAGGTATACATTTGCGTGTGTGTCAGTGTCTGTGAGTGTGAATACAGGAATAAATGTGTGTCTGTCAGTGCCTGTGAGTGTAAATACAGGTATAAATGTGTGTGTGTCAGTGTCTGTGAGTGTGAATACAGGTATAAATGTGTGTCTGTCAGTGAGTGTGAATACCGATATGAATGTGTGTGTGTGTCAGAGTCTGTGAGTGTGAATACACGTATAAATGTGTGTGTGTGTGTGTGTGTGTCAGTGTGTGTGACTGTGAATACAGGTATAAATGAGTGTGTGTGTCAGTGTCTGTGAGTGTGAATACACGTATAAATGTGTGTGTGTTTTCAGTGCCTGTGAGGGTCAATACAGGTATAGATGTGTGTGTGTGTGTGAATACAGGTGTAAATGTGTGTGTGTCAGTGTGTGTGAGTGTGAATACAGGTATAAATTGTGTGTGTGTGAATACAAGTGTAAATGCGTGTGTGTGTCAGTGTGTCTGAGTGTGAATCCAGCCAAAAAGGTGTGTGTATGTCAGTGTCTGTCAGTGTGAATACAGGTATAAATGTGTGTGTGTGTCAGTGTCTGTGAGTGTGAATACAGGTATAAATGTGTGTGTGTGTGTCTGTGTGTCTGAGTGTGAATCCAGCCAAAAAGGTGTGTATATGTCAGTGTCTGTGAGTGTGAATACGGTATAAATGTGTGCGTGTGTCAGTGTGTGAGTGGAATACAGGTGTAAATGTGTGTGTGTGTCAGTGCCTGTGAGTGTGAATACAGGTGTAAATGTGTGTGTGTGTCAGTGTCTGTGAGTGTGAATACAGGTATAGATGTGTGTGTGTCACTGTGTGTGAGTGTGAATGCAGGTATCTGTGTGTGTGTGTGTGAATACAGGTGTAAATGTGTGTGTGCGTCAATGCCTGTGAGTGTGAATACAGCTATAAATGTGTGTGTGTGTCAGTGCCTATGAGTGTGAATACGGTATAAATGTGTGTCTGTGTGTGTGTGAGTGCGAATACAGGTATAAATGTGTGTGCGTGTCAGTGTCTGTGAGTGTGAGTACAGGTGTAAATGTGTGTGTGTGTCAGTGTATGTGAGCATGAATACAGGCATAAATGTGTGTGTGCGTCAGTGTGTGTGAGAGTGAATACAGGTATAAATGTGTGTGTGTGTTTCTGGGTGTGAGCTACTCAGTATTAGTGTCTGTGAGTGTGAAGATTAGGCTTTAGCCTGTGAATCTGCTTGTGCATGTGAGCCTGTGTGCTGTGTGTACATATATATATAATTGTGTGTGTGCGTGGTTATTGGTGATGTGTCTTCAGTGTGTCTATGTCTGTGTGTGTTTGAGAGAGAGAGAGAGAGAGTTTTTGTGTGGGAATGTGTGTGTGTGTTTACCACAGCTATCTCAGGGTCCACAGGAAGGAAACAAGCACAAAGGATCATTGGACGCAGGGCTTACAAAATGTGCCGTTGCTGCAGTTCAGGAAAGGAGTCAGTGACTGACTCGGCCGATATTAGCAATGAGCAAGATGTCGAGAAGTCAGAACTGGCCACCAGAGGGAACACTTGGCGATGGTGGAGCTCCTCACCTTCACTGCCAGGATTCTGGTGAGGTGGGACAGCGGGCAATCCTGACTTCCGATATTGGGAAATGATAATGTCCTTATTGGAATGATGTGAACAGATTTACTAAGATTGTCCGAATAGAGCTGCCCACTCATTGATTTATCAGCACGGGGAATATTTCAACAGCAACATTCATTATGTAATCTTGCTCTGTAAAATGAACACCAGGGGAAACTGTGAACTCAACAAACAAGAGGACATCTCCCTGCATTTACACAATGTACACAAGGCGCAATAAGAAACAAAATAGTAATTAGCTGGAAAGATGCTTCTGCTGCATCAGGGGACTGGTGAGATTTGAACCCCCGTCTTGTCGTCTTGACAATTTTATTTGATTTTCAATTTCCTTGTACATTTGTCAAATTGAAACTGAAGAGAGTTCAGTGCACAATAGTAATAGCTTTTAAATGTTGAATCTGCCTGCTCTACTGTAAAACATCAACCCAACCACAAATAAATTAGGCTTTTAAACATAAGAACAATCATTTTCCAATTTCCCCCATCACCAGATTTCAAATTTTAGCTGTTGATGAAAGACAGATCAGGGGAATGGAGAAGATGTTTGTTCGTCTTGTGCGTACAGCAAATCTGTTCCTCATCTGGTCTCATAAAGCACCCAGAGAAATCCTTCACCGCAGTCTACAGGCTGGTGACACTGTGACCAAGATTCGCAGTTCACTGCAGGTAAGACACGAAACCTACTCACAGAGAAACACTGGGCTGAATTTTTGTTTGGGGGCAAGACCCCAAAATGTTGGGATCAAATCCAGGCTCCTATTGCAACAAAAGCAGAAAATGCTGGAAAACCTCAGCAGGTCTGACAGCATCTGTGGGGAGAGGGTAGAGCCAACGAGTCTGGATGACCCTTGGTCAGAGCTGAAGACAAAGAAAATAGGGTGAGATTTATACTGTTAGGGGGAGGGGGGGGTTGTGTAATTGACCAAGATGTCAGAGACAAGAAGACAAAGGGAATATAAATGTTGGTGATAAAGGCTGAGAATGGTGCTAATAGCGACGGAAGATCAGAATGTGTAAATGGCAGAACAATGGACAACCTGAGGCATGTGGTGGATGGCCCTAGTGGGGTGGGGGGAGGGGGGGAACAAGATGGAAAGCGCGATTCAGAAGTGAACGAATGAAACGATGGTAGAAATTAAAATTAAATATCTATAATAAGAATATAAAGCAATAAAAATGGGGCCTGCTGAGATTTTCCAGCATTTTATATTTTTATTTTAGATTCCAGCATCTGCAGTAATTTGCTATTATTCCAGGTTCCTATTGGTCTGCATCAGAAATAGTCACCTGACACCATGAGGATTGGCCAATTAGTGACCAGGGGACAAGCTCCATTCCCCCCTCCAACCTCGATTAAGGATGGCAGGATTGCTCTGCTGCTTGAGGGCCTGTTAGAGACTCTCCACCATTGAAGGCCTGCCAATGAAGGTATTGGAGAAGAAAGCAGCTTTATTTTACAAATGATTTCAAAAGAAATGGACCCAGCTGCCTTCTCCCTCTAACGAGCAGCCTCGGTTCAGAGTTGCGGCCATGTATATGATTCAAAGGCCGGAATTTTACCGATTCCGGGGGCGGGCGAGGCCCGGAGAACGGCATTCTCCGTTGGCCTCGAGCGGGATCGTACGAATCTCGGGCGGATGTTCCGGTAAAATTCGGCCCAGAGTCATAGAGGTTTACAGCATGGAAACAGGCCCTTCAGCCCAACTTGTCCATGCCGCCCAGTTTTTACCACTAAGCTAATCCCAATTGCCTGCATTTGGCCCACATCCCTCTATATCCACCTTACCCATGTAAATGTCTACGTGGCAGCCAGAAGGAGGCCTCTGGCTGTTCTCGGAGAGCTGGTCCCCTGGTCTCCTGCCAGGATGCCACCTCTGGGCATCTCCCAGGCTCCAAATACCACAGGAGTCATGCAAGCCACATGTTAAATCTAACAGGACGCTTCCCACACTGTCAGCCACTCCCCAAACCTCAGTAAAGCGTTGGGCAAAGTCATCAAACCTGCCATCAAGACACAACTGAAAACCAACAGCCTGACCAGACCAAAAAGGAATACTGAAATATATAAATTAGAATTTAGCAGGTAATGTCAAACACAGAATCATCCGTTTCAGAAAGAGGCCCTTGGTTTATTGCACCTTTGGAAGAGCTATCCATTCCGTCCCAATCCCCCTGTTCTTTCCCCATCACCCTGCAAATTACTCCTTTTCAAATACTGACCCAGTTTTCTATTAAAAGATACAGCTGAAACGGCTTCCTGTATCCTTTCAGGCAACACATTCCAATTCTCCACACATTGCTGCACTTAAAAAAAACTTAGTTCCACCACTGGATGTTCTGCCAATTAATTTAAAATGAATGGTCAATAATATTGTGCTTAGAGAAGAGAAGATTAAGTGGGAATTTGATGGAGGAGCTCGGTATCATACAGTGTAAATAAGGAGAAACTCTTTCCGTTGGCCAATGGGTTGTGAACCACAGGACACAGATCTAAGATGATTGGCAAAAGGGCCAAAGGAGACAAGAGGAAAAGCCTTTTTACACAGCAGGGAAGCAGTGGCGTAGTGGTAATGTTACTGGATTAGCAATCCAGAGGCCTGGTTAATGCTCTGGGGACATGAGTTCAAATCTCACCATGGGAGCTGGTGGAATTTAAAGTCAATTAATAATTGTGGAATTTCACAAATTGTGGAATTTCATAGTCTGTGAAAAAACAAATAGCTGGTTCAATAATATCCTTTCGAGAGGGAAAGCAGACACGGTGACACTACTGCCTCACAGCACCAGGGACCCGAGCTCAGTTCCAACGTTCAGTCACTGTCTGTGTGGAGTTTAAACATTCTCCTCATGTCTACATGGCTTCCTCCGGGTGCTCAGGTTTCCTCCCACAGATGTGCAGGTTAGGTTGATTGGCCATGTAAAATTGCCCCTTGGGGTCGGTGGGGTGCGGGGGGTGAGCAGGGTACATGTGTGGGGTTACGGGGATAGGTCCTGGGTGGGATTGTTGTCGGTGTAGGTTCGATGGGCCAAGTGGCCTCCTTCTGCACTGTAGGGATTCTATGACTCCAGACCCATAGCAATGTGGTTGACTCTGAAATGGCCTAGTAAGCCAATCAGTTGTATTTAGGTTTGATTGGAACGCCTAAAAGGAATTAAACCAGATGGACTACCTGGCATCGACACAGGCACTGGAAACAGCAATGGAATCCCAGTCCTGTTGACCCCGCAAAGTCCTCCTTACTAACAACTGGGGGTTTGTGCCACAATTGGAAAAGCTGAAACTCAGACGAACCTGTTTTGTCTTGTGTTGGAGGCCTGGGTGAGGTTCCTTTAGGCCTGTTGCCCTAAGAATTCTACCGTAGACCGGTCTTCATAAAAATCCTTCTTGTTTATTTACAGATCAACATCCACCTCAGTACTCTACCCGAGGTTGTACTTTTGATTCCTATTACGTTTGAGTCTAATTATAAACTATAAAAAGGTAGGTCGGTATAACTGAAACAAAGAACCGTTTATTTAATGTCTTAACAGTTGCACAGTCTGACATCCCCAAGCTTCACCCTTGGCCATCTAACCTGCTCTCTTCAAGGGGCAGTACGTACATCCAAAATACATATATAACACTTCCCGCCAGATTGCAGTCTCTTAGTTAAGTGTCCTTGCATCATAGTTCCTGATGATGACCTTTTACTCAACAACTGGCCCCACCCCCCTCCAACCCAACTACCCCAAGTTTTTATCCGAACTATATGATTTCCTTCTGTGGACGGCACAGTGGCACAGTGATTAGCACTGCTGCCTCACAATGCCAGGGACCTGGGTTCGATTCCTGGCTTGGGTCACTGTGCGGAGTTCGCACATTCTCCCCGTGTCTGCGTGGGTTTCCTCCCGGTGCTCTGATTTCCTCCCACAGTCCAAAGATGTGCGGGTTAGGTTGATTGGCCATGCCAAATTGACCCGAGTGTCGGATAAATGCATGGGGTTATGGGGATAGGGGCTGGGTGGGATTGTGGTCAGTGCAGACTCGATGGGCCAAATGGCCTCCTTCTGCACTGTAGGGATTCTATATACATCCTATTTAAGCTTTTCAGCTGAGGATTTCTGGACAGACTACCACATGCATGAAAGCATATCCCTGCGCTAAGTTGTGGAACAGCTCGTTAACAAAGCGAGGTCAGTTGTCTGACAGTACAAGGTCTGGGATGCCATGTGCCATGAAGGTTCTTAGTGATTGATGAGTGCCTCTGTCATAGTGCTGTGCAGTGTATTCACTTTGAAACACCTGGAGTAGTGAGCAATAGCACTGATGACAAATTTACCTTTGAATTTGAATAGTTGCTCCCTGTGGGTTAGAAAGATGGGGGAGGTGGTCGCATAGTAGCAATGGCACTGCACTGGTAATCCAGAGGCTAATGTCCTGAGAAGGTGAGTTCAAATCCCACCATGGCAACTGGTGGAATTTAAATTCAATGAATAAAATCTGGAATTCTTAATTTACTCTGGAATTCTACCGCCCCGTCCGCCACGGGAATCGGAGCGTTCGAGGGGCAGCCAATTGGAAGATCCACTGACCTCGGGCAGGATTTTCCGGTCTCAGGTCGAGTGAGGCCATAAAACCCCACCTCTAATCTCCAATCTAGTGACTATGAAATTATCATCAATTGTCGTAAAAACCCATCTGGTTCAGTACTGTCCTTTAGGGAAGGAAATCTGCCATCCTTACCCGATCTGGACTACGTGTGACTCCAGACTCACAGCAACGCGGTTGGCTCTTAATTGCCCTCGGAAATGGTCAAGAAATCCACTCAGTTCATCCGTGGAAAGAGGAAAATAGACTGAACATTTCAGGTCTGTGACCATTGTTATTTCCAATTTCTATCAGTATTTTACTTTTATCTTGTGGCATCACTCTCACGTCTTAGATCAGAGGGTTGGACTTTCAAGTACCTAGTATTGTCCGAACTACATTAGGGGCTGTGAGTTTTAAACAAAAAGAAATAGATATGATTTGCATGCGTAGATTTAAAATAAGAACAATAGGTATATTGTAGGAGCTGTTGCCTGTACAGAATAGAAAATGAAACCAAACAGGAGCCTGTTAAACACCCCAATGACATCACCATCAAATCATGTGACTGCCTCTTAAAGCAATCTTGCAACCACTTAAATATATAACATACCTATTCCAGGAACTTGAGCACGAAAGATCTATGCTGACACACCAGTGCAGGACTGAGAGAGTGCTGCACCGCTGGAGGTGCCGTCTCTTGGACGAGACCTTAAACCAGGGCACTGTCTGTTCTCTCTCAGGTGAACGTAAAAGACCCTAGTGCATTATTTTCAAATAGGGCAGGCGGATTCTCCCTGGTACCCAAACGTTTATCCTTCAACCAGCCTCACAGAAATACATGGGGCGGGCTCTGACTTGACGTTCATGCCACGGTCCTGCTG